>NC_064645.1:579135569-579438600 GCF_023864345.2 Schistocerca serialis cubense | reverse complement strand
GAGCATTTCAGCCATTCTGCCCAAGTGGTTTGAGATGTGATATTGAAGCGGACTACCCACCGCAGGCGAAAGAACAACCGCCGCCAAAACAAAAGCAGGCGGATCCCGTGTAATGACGGACAAAGACTGCCAGCGTTTCCGAGGGTCGTCGTAAAAAATCGCATCAGAGCAGCAGAAGGAATCGCTCGTGAACTGCAGAATCCTGCCAGCAGTCCATCTACCATAACGACCGTGCTTATAGGATTTAAAGGAATGAAGTACAATGGCAGCGCTTCCCCTCATAAGACACACGTTTCTGTAGTCAGTACTACGTGCCGCTTGTGGTGGTGAAAAGAGTAAAGTCACTGGATGGTGGATAGGTGGAAACGAATTATTTGAAGTCATGAATCAGGTTACACCCTGTGGCAATCCGATGGAAGAGTTTGGGTTTAGTGAATGCCTGGCGAACACTACTTGTCATCATGTGTGGTGCCCAAAGCGAAGTACGGAGGCTGTGGTTTTACGACATGGAGGTGTTTTTCATAGTTGGTTTCTAATCTCCTCAATACTTTTAAAAAACTCTAAATGTCGAAGGATACGAGGGAAGTGAGCCGTGGTAAAAATTGCTGTTTTGAAGAGCGCGCCGCAGTGCGTAGTGTGAAGCAGCCGCTCTCCGTTTCTGGCGGTGGCGCCGCTGTGGCAATCGCATTTTTAGTCTCTTCCTCTGGTGGGAAAGAGGAAAGGTTGCCTGTTCACGTGTATTTCAGGGGCGCTATGAGCTCGCCAGTCGGTCAGTTGGTCAGCCGGGTCAGTTTTGGGCAGTCAGTGTCTGTCTGTCGTCCTGAGTGCTGGTATGTTTTGGGCCGCCAGTCTGCTCGAGTTTGCTCAGGCAATGGTCATTCGAGGTTGGTCGGTCGCGCACTGGGACACAAGGTGACTTGTCCGACTTGAGCGTCGGCGCGTATGAGATCGCCACGTGAGTCCAGTGGGCCGCGCCGTATAGCGAGGGGTAGTAACTTCGCGGCCGACACGAGAGCACCAGGAGCCAACCGAGGGCATCGGTCTGGCCGGCGCGAGCTGCGACGCCGTGAGACGGGAGATCGGCGCGCCTTCCTGCGTCCGTTGAAGCGGCTGGCAGCGGACGGTTCGGGAGACCGTTTTGTGGGTGCTGCGCCAGGTCTTCGTCAGACATCGCAGTTTTTTTAGAAGTTAAGTGATTCGTGATATGTTGTTTCATTTACTTGTTAAATTCTACTTGTTTTCTTGGTGAGGTCACCAGCCGCTTGGTTTTGGCGTTGTCCCACCATTCTTCTCCGTTTGTCCACCTGCGGGAAGGTGGTTATTTATGAATTGGCTGGTCCGTTTTTCCCTTGTGGAGTATGGGCGTGTTAGAGCAACTTGCGGTTCGGGTTGTTCCGTAATCTTCCTGTCAATCCGCCATACGTTAATAGCTGCCTCTGTCATGTTTGTCGGATTCGGTGTTAACGAATTTATTGTTTGAAATGTAACGGCCGAGTTCCTGAAATATGTTTTTATCTTGCCTATCATCTAGAGAGGCGGTATGTGTGTAATGGACAGTATGTTTGGGCCAACCTTGTATGTTTTATGTAGACTGTATTTCATGGGTTTCTATTTAAATGGTCACTTTAGTACATAAATTTGCCACCCTTCCACCGTAAGAGTTTTTTCTAAAATCAAGTTGCTCTTCGGTGGCAAGTTACTCTTTTAATGTTAGTGTTTTGTACCAACTCCATCCCTCCTACGCGGTGCATAGTTTATGTGCTTGTGTGAGTTGTTAAAATTTTTAGTTTAAAGTAATCTGGTGTGTTGCAGATTTGCACCAGTGTAGTCTTTCAGAGGTTGTTGTGAGCGGTCGTGACTACGGCCGTGTCAAAAGGGAGCGGCAAGGTTCTCAACTCGAAAGCTCATACCGTCAAAAATTTGTTCTTTCTGCCTCTGAATAAATTGTTTCTTGATTTTTAGAGGGTGCTTTCTAATTATTATTTTAAATCTATTTCTAATAAAATAAAGGCTTTTGGGAATAAAATTTCCATTTGTTGAAAGAAATTTGATTTGTTTTCATCAGTTACCCACTGGCAAGTACTTCCACCCTCACATAGTGTGATTAAATGCGTTAATGTTCTTGATGATTCGCTAGTAAATAAAATAAATTCATAAGTATATTCTTTGAAAATAAATCACGGTTGAGGAAGTTCATATCATCTTCTGTGCAATGGCTTGTGGACAACAACATTCCAAAATATTCTGGTCTATCAACAGTCCCGACCAGAATCAAATGGAATACCTTTGAGATGAGTTAGAACGTCGATTTAGATCCAGATCCCAGCGTCCAAAATCAGTACTTCCTCCGTTTCGGAATTTATTTTGGAAATTTGTGGTTCTATGGGATCAAACTGCGAAGATTATTGGTTCCTAGGCTTACACACTAATTAATCTATCTTAAAGTAACTTACGCTAAGGACATCACACACAGATCCATCCCCAAATGAGGACTCGAACCTCCGACAGGAGGAGCCTCGCGAACCATGGCAAGGCGCCCTAGACCGCATGGCTACCCCTGTTTCGGTTCTTGAGGAAAAATGAGTTGCCGATCCTCCACAGACGTTGAGACACGATATTAAAAGCGTCCCCAGCAGAGTTCAAGCTATCATAAAGGGTGAGTGTTTGGAGTTTACGGGCGCTCAGCTGTGAGATTATCAGCGCCCTGTCATGAAGGCGGAGGGTGGACATGCCCCCTACTAATGCTCACTCATAGATGTCAGATTAGATGTCTATTTGGTACAGTAAATGCAGATTGCTCATAGCTGAGCAGACGGCATAGAAGAGGGGCGGTAAAAGTGGTGGGGATTCCTTTGCGTACGGCAACTGCGACGTAGGGAAGGTGAAAAAAAAAAGAAAAAAAGGAATAAAAAGATGTTCAAATGTGTGTGAATTCCTAAGGGACCATACTGCTGAGTTGTTCGGTCCCTAGTCTTGCACACTACTTAAACTAACTTCATGCTAAGAACAAGACACACACCCATCCCCGAGGGAGGACTCGAAACCCGGCGGGAGGGACCGCGCAATCCGTGACACGGTGCCTCGAAGGCACTGCAATTTGACACTGAAGCCTATCGTTATAAACATCGTAGCATACAGGAACTAATATTACGAATATAATCCAAACCAATGCGTTTCGTGAGTCAGGCTCCTATCATGTAGCTTTCTAAGCTAATCCTGGACAAAATACACTTCAAAACACTAAAGGGCAACATATAAAAAAACTTTCAGGTTCCCTAATCTTCCAAATCGTTGCTTCTAGCAAACATATGTTCGGCATTGACAGACTACACTGACCCATCAGTCTTTGCATTACATTCCAAAGGTGTTACAAAAGGATTGGAGAGACACCATATTAATAGTTATCTGTGCCAAGTCGTGTACTTTTATCGTACTAACGCTTGCCTTAAAAGATATCTAAAAATCACCGAAGATGGCATTACCATTCTTACAAGTTTCCATTTACGTACATTATTAACTGAACCTGGTGGATTGCTATGCATAGGAGGAAGAAGGAACGGAAAGAAGTAGCACTAAGGGATAAGAAGATTGGCACTGGACTATATTTTGGCAAAACATCACAGAAACATGGCAATATTTTTCAGCCATTCAAACGTTCAGTTCGATTTCACAGCAAACAACTTGATCATATTTAGTTTAAAGTATGAAGTTGGAAACATTATAAGTAAATCCAAACATCAGGCGTCAATAAAATACAGTGCACATAATGTGAAGTATATAGGAAAAAGAGTTAGTAAATTTTCGACAAAATTATAATTAACATACCGATGCTTTTAGACTGGACAACTATTGCAGATCGGTAGTTGCCAAACATATACATGAGACTAGTCACCACCTGAAAGGATAGGAAAGGTCTTAGAGGTGATACATGAGGATAAAGACATACAAACTGGCGAGGATGGTAATACCTTCTTCAAAGAATAGATCTTTTTTTATGGTTCGCGTTAATATGACAATTGTGAGCAATTTTGCGCAGATAACCATTGTATGGTGCCTCTTTCCTTTTGTAAACATCTTTGGGTTGTTATGGAACGGCTGACAGCTCAGTGCAGTACGTCAGAGCCGTATATATGTTTACGAACCAGCGTGCACCGAGAGGTAGCAGATATGATTGATGCTCGTCGACGTACGGAAGTAACGGTTAGGTAGATGTCTGGTAATATAAATAAGCAGATTAGGGACTCTGGTGCTACCAGTTTCAAAATAAAATGGAGACTTCATGTCAGAAAAATTTTCTTTGCTTTTGTATTTTGACCTAAAGTGCTTTCGAAGTGCAGTTAGTCTAGTACTGACTTAGGCAGCCGAGTGACAGGAACTTTACTCTCGAAACCGATTAGCTGTGGATTTATGTCCCTAATATTAAAATATTTACGGCTATCAACCACCGCTACATCTGGTCCTTAAGATGGGCAATAGTAGCAAGCTAAAGCACTGTCACAAGCAGACCTTGTACGCTAAACCCGATGAGTTTCCAGACTATCGTATCAGCAGCTTGAGCCAATAATACGACGACTCAGTACTATCTGATCAAAGTACAGAGTCAGAAAATAAGAGCATACAGAACTCAGATGACCACTTATAACGGACGAAGCGTACAGCTCAACAAGCGACAGCAAACTATGGTGCACGCCTGTTCCGAACAATAAGGCGGACGCCCAGAGCTGTGCCAAGTTACTTTCGGCGAGCTTTACAAGAAAGAAAGAATAGCAGTTTGTAATTAACGTGTACTGCTATTTGTTTCGGGGTGATTTCAAAAATGCACAAAGTGTCGTTTGTAGACAGAATGTAGCCTACCAGATTACCACGAAGCTTCATGGAAGGAGATGACATCTCATCAGCTCAAAACTTAGCTTTCTGCCAATTTCTGCACTGTTAGCAATACATACGTAGCACAGGCCAAAAGAAGCATTGTTGAATAAATGTTATGTATGCAGAGTCATCTGATAGATATTTTACAGATGGTGTAGCACGATACAACTGTATTCAGACTGGACAAAAACATACCGAAAAATGTTGAAATTCTGTAGAGTGTGTCTCGAGGAACAACTTGGGGATGGTAAAAACAGTCTGGAACATCATTCAGTGACGCGACGGGACCACAACTTGACCTATCCACTCCTTCGGCTGCAAACACGAGTTAGTATGCGGACACATGCGACATCACCTAGTATCCTTTCGTCAGCGTGTAAAATTAATTTTTGCTAACGAGGGTGTGTCATGTGGCACATCGTTCCAGAGACGGATTCTGTGCTCACTTTGTTGGCAACGAGTTACTGTTCATTTTTTATTTGTTGATTGTTCCATGTTAGGTGCGAGGTGATAGGACGAAACATAGCATATGTAGCCCATAAAGATGGCCATCAGCAAGCTTCTCACCGTCTCCTTGGTGGCGGTGAGGTTCACACATGAGTTGAGGAGGGATGTCAGTACCCTTTTTTCATAGATTGTGGCCCACCAAACTATTGAATCATAGGTTATAGCAGTAGCCTTACGTCATATTTACTGTACCTTCACACCAGTTCAAACACATCAAGCGTGTGAAACAGCTACTAATAAACTATTATTATGCTATTAGAGTGTATATTAAAAAAATTTAAACATTTCCCTAGCAACAAAACGCAGTGCGTGGCCACTCACGCTGTGAAGTTGCACTCGATGATAATGCTCAGCGTTAACTTGCTTTTATTGTTTACGCAAGTTGTAGTATATTAAGACGGCGCGCTGAAAAGTAATGCCTCCAAACATTTCGTGTGGAAATTCTTACAGATTTTAAATAAAACGAACTTTGTTAACATTCTACACCTTTATTATTAATGTCTACATATTTGTTTCTAAGCGCAATCACGCAGGCGGAGAACACATTTCTCCCAACGAGAGACCGGTTTTTTGATACCGTCACTGTAGCATGTTTGACTTTGTTCACGGAGCCACAACCTCACCTCTACTTCCATAGCTTAGTCACTATCAAAGACAAATCATTGAACGTGTTCTTTTAGTCCTGGAAACAGATGGAAATCAGATGGGATCTGTTGTGTCTAGAGAAGACAGCCTAGACACAATGAGAGGAAGCCGAAAGGCACGCGCTAAGCTCACGCAGATGGGCGTGAGGTCTGAAACAGGATACGTAATGAATGCTATAAAGAAAAGTACGTAGCCTCTGGAATACTTAACTTTAATCCATCATTTGTATATCGCTCTTGACGATACAAGTTAGACTCTTTAGATACATGCAGTATAATGCTAATGGCGCCTTGCTAGGTCGTAGTAATTGACTTAGCTGAAGGCTATTCTAACTATCTGCTCTGCAAATGAGCGAGGCTTCGTCAGTGTGCATCGCTAGCTAAGTCGTCCGTACAACTGGGGCGAGCGCTAGTAAGTCTCTCGAGACCTGCCGTGTGGTGGCGCTCGGTCTGCGATCACTGACAGTGGCGACACGCGGGTCCGACATGTACTAATGGACCGCGGCCGATTTAAAGGCTACCACCTAGCAAGTGTGGTGTCTGGCGATGACGCAACAGGATCAAATCGGAACAGTATGGAGGATGATCGATGAAAGTGTACCCGAGGCGTCGGATTATTGCAGATGTTGCTGCGATCGTATGTAGTCAGGTATTTTCATGCAAAAGGAGAGGGTGCTTGACGTGTGGATGAGCTCTTCGTATTCGTACTTTCAGTTTTCTGAGGGTCTCACTGTATTTGCAGAGTTTATGGTAGTGCCCTCAGGCACGAATTCCAAATGCACCACACCTTGATCATCCCAGAACACTGTGAGCATGACTTTGCCTACTTGTGGCATGATCTTGAACTATTTTGGCGTCGTTCGTCCATTATAGCGGAGCTCTAGTGATGCTCCCTGGCTTTCAGGGTCAAAATACAATACTGGCCGCTAAAATTGCTACACCACGTAGATGACGTGCTACAGACGCGAAATTTAACCGACAGGAAGAAGATGCTGTGATATGCAAATGATTAGCTTTTCAGAGCATTCACACAAGGTTGGCGTCGGTGGCGACACCTACAACGTGCTGACACGAGGAAAGTTTCCAAACGATTTCTCATACACCAACAGCAGTTGACCGGCGTTGCCTGGTGAAACGTTGTTTTGATGCCTCCTGTAAGGAGGAGAAATGTGTACCATCACGTTTCCGACTTCGATAAAGGTGGGATTGTAGCCTATCGCGTATGCGGTTTATCGTACCACGACATTGCTGCTCGCGTTGGTCGAGATCCAATGACTGTTAGCAGAATATGGAATCGGTGGGTTTAGGAGGGTGATAAGGAACGCCGTGCTGGATTCCAACGGCGTCGTATCACTAGCAGTCGAGATTACAGGCATTTTATCCGCATGGCTGTAACGGATCATGCAGCCACGTCTCGATCCGTGAGTCAACAGATAGGGACGTTTGTAAGACAACAACCATCTGCACGAACAGTTCGACGACGTTTGCAGCACCATGGACGATCAGCTCGGAGACCGTGGCTGCGGTTACCCTTTACGCTGCATCACAGATAGGAGGGTCTGCGATGGTGTACTCAACGACTAATCTGGGTACACGAATGGCAAAACGTCATTTTTTCGGATGAATCCAGCTTCTGTTTACAGCATCATGATGGTCGCATCCGTGTTTGGCGACATTGCGGTGAACGCACATTGGCAGCGTGTATTCGTCATCGCCATTCTGGCGTATCACCCGGCGTGATGGTGTGGAGTGCCATTCGTTAGACGTCTCGGTCACCTCTTGTTCGCATTGACGACACTTTGAACACTGGACGTTATATTTCAGATGTGTTACGACCCGTGACTTTATCCTTCATTCGATACCTACGAAACCTGCATTTCAGCAGGATAATGCACGACCGCATGTTGCAGGTCCTGTACGGGCCTTTCGGGATAGAGAAAATGTTCGACTGCTTCTCTGGCCAGCACTTTCTCCAGATCTCTCACCAATTAAAAAGTCTGATCAATGGTGGCCGAGCAACTGGCCCGTCACAATACGCCAGTCACTACTATCGATGAACTGTGGCATCGTGTTGAGGCTGCATGGGCAGCTGTACCTGTGCAAGCCATCCCAGCTCTGTTTGAGTTAATGCCCAGGCGTATCAAGGCCGTTACTACGGCCAGAGGTGGTTGTTCTGGGTACTGATTTCTCAGGATCTATGCACCCAAATTGCGTGAAAAAGTAATCAGATGTCAGTTCTAGTATAACATATTTGTCCAATGAATACCCGTTTGTCATCTGCATTTCTTCTTGGTGTAGCAATTTTAATGGCCAGTGGTGTAGTTAACCCCGTTTTCATCACCTGTCACAATATTGTTAAGGATCCCATCACCTTCAGCTCAGAAAGCAAAGGAAATTGTTGACAGACGCCCAGTAACCTCTGTATAAGGTCAGGAGTGAACACTCGAGGCACACATCGTGCACGCAGTATTCTGTACCTCAGTTCTGTAATGATGGCCTGTACGCGCCCTTCGTACCAGAGAGCTTTGTTTGTGTTGTTCGATGATTTTCTCTAAGAGTTCATCAACAAAATTCTGAGGAGTGTCTTTGGTTGCCGTACGCGGCACTCCGAGATCTGTCACACGCGTTGACCGTAGTACCACGATTCCTTCATTGCGATCATGAACAACCCTACGCCGCACATTAATGATACCGATACAATCAACACAGATTTCATTCTTCTATCGATTTCGACTGGAGGCACGTTGTCTGCGGTTACAAACTTGATTGCACCGCGCTGTGTTCCATACTACGACGTAGTTACATAACACAATCCCATGTTACACGCTACAATTCGGAGCCCTCTAATGGCAGAGGGTTGCAACTTCCGTCAGCGAAACGTGAAAGACGATTAACCTGTATTGCAGACACAATAAAATTTTGGAGGCATTACTTTCCAGCACATCCTCGTAACTATAAGTTTCAACGTTATTTTACAACCGGCAGTGTTTTATTTGAAACGCAGAAATAACTAAGTTATTCTCGCACGTTCACACGCGTTGAGGAATTTAAGTGGAGAAAATTGATAGTGCTCATTTGATCCATTTTTATATCTTCAACCTTGTAGATACTCTTGATCATTAGATTCAGAAGTGGTAGGGAAGAGAGGCTTGGCTGGAGAGAACACAAAAAGAAACGTTTAGTTTGAGAAACGCTGCAAAGATAGGGAAAACTATTGTGTACAATGTCGCGAAATGACGATACATCGTGCTGTGCTGAGTTTTTACTCCGATCGTGTTAAACACAATTAATCGTATACACGTCTCACCTCAGCCCACTCAAAAATCCATATTCCAGACTGGTCGCCTCCGAGACGTAGTCAGTTGTAATAATGGATTCCAAATGATTCTCTGTGTATCTTCTGGCGATCTTTACAATACTTCCCATACAGTTACATACAGTAGCAGTCTTTTAGACCTTATCTGATCAAGCAATTGAGACGGCATATATCCGATTACTCCATATGTACACAACGCTCCAGCCTTTGTAGATGATGGAGAATTCACGAAAGTTTCCAGTATACTTTCGTTTCATGAAAGGAAAAGCTACCAGATTAACAACAATGACTTTACGCTTCTTAACCGGTATAGAACAGAGAAAATTATGAATGTATTCCTAGTATTTAGGAGTTAAGTCTTTTAGCAAGACGTTCACTTTTCTGGAACGACTAGTAATTAAACCAGAAGATCACGAAAGACAAGTTTAGTCGTTAGAAGAGTCTACATTAAGATTAAAGACAATTTCAGCTGTCTAGCTTGTATACAGTACTTGGAATAAATACTGAAAGAACCTAAAGATAATTTCGGGAAGAGTATTAAAAGCACAAGAGTAATAAAAGCCAATGTCCTGCAATCTCGTGGACGAATTACTCCATCTGAGCGAAAGTAAGAAAGAGTTGAAAGGCAAGGTAGAAAGGGCAGCATTCTTTACGCAGAATATTGTGCCGAGCTGTGCTACCTGCACTGCCGTAGTAGCTTGCGTCGCTGGCGTGATGCAGGTCACCATTTCGAACCCAACTAACGGCAATTACTTCTTATTTAGTATTCGGCTATTCTAGAAGGTTCTTAAAATTTCGGTTGTATATTCTGAAAATTCGATGTTTGTGTAAATAGCTGCACTCTCTGTCCAGGAACTCAATTGTGTTCTGAATGTCCCTTGGTATTCGTTATAAACATACTTTTAGTGCCAAGTGCTGTACTTCACAGACGACCTTACTATCGGAACTGGACTTTATTCTCGTTGGGACGTGCTATTAAAACAAGCAAAGGTAATTCTGTAACGTATAGTGGTAGAGAGAAAACCAGCAAATTCTTTATCAGTCAAATTCTGCGTGGCTATAGCTGATGATGTGAATGAACGTGTCAACCTGAGAAATATGATGATGCACAATGGCAAAAATCGGTTAGTGTATTAGTATTGGACAGTAGTAGACTGAAATGAAATGATCGTATGACATTGTTGGCCGGGAGGCCCCATTTGGGGGAGTTCAGCAGCCGTATTGCAAGTCCTTTTTAGGTAATGGCACATCGGTGACTTGCGAGTCAGTGATGATGAGCATGATGATGAAGGACACACAACACCCTGTCTCCCGCCGGGAATCGAACATGGCCACTCTGAGTGGTAGGTGGTAACGCTACCGCTACGCTATCGAGGCGGACAGTAGTAGTCTAAGAAATACCTAGTGGAGAAAAATCCGTGCATATTGTAAAAGTGGATGTACATATATATGTGTTTATGTTTCACGTCTCCTCCAAAACTACTGGATCGATTTCAGCCAAACACACACCACACACATTCTGGGAACAACCGCTTTGGTAGTAAAAACCACGTAAGTATCAAAGGGGACGCGACGAAAAAGCCGTACAGTTGACGACCCACAAATATCCATACTTAAACTACAAAACATTTGAGAATAAGATACTTAGTGACATCACACTTTGTACATAATTTCAAACCTTTAAAAAACCTTTTCTTCCTGGTAACCCCTAAAAATGGCGAAAGCAAAAAGTTTATCGCATAGATTTTAGATGTTCACGCAGCAGACCTGCAGCATAAAGCGTGATGTATTCGAGACATATTTTGCTGCCAGTATTCATATATATTACTGAATATTCCAGCAAAATTACACTACCGGCCATTAAAATTGCTACACCAAGAAGAAATGCAGATGATAAACGAGTATTCATCGGACAAATATATTATACTAGAACTGACGTATGATTACATTTTCACGCAATTTGGGTGCATAGATCCTGAGAAATCAGTACCCAGAACAACCACCTCTGGCCGTAATAACGGCCTTGATACGCCTGGGCATTGAGTCAAACAGAGCTTGGATGGCTTGTACAGGTACATCTGCCCATGCAGCTTCAACACGATACCACAATTCATCAAGAGTAGTGACTGGCGTATTGTGACGAGCCAGTTGCTAAGCTACCAATGACCAGACATTTTCAATTGGTGAGAGATCTGGAGATTGTGCTGGCCAGGGCAGCAGTCGAACATATTCTGTATCCAGAAAGGCCCGTACAGGACCTGTAACATGCGGCCGTGCATTATCCTGCTGAACTATAGGGTTCCGCAGCGATCGAATGGAGGGTAGATAGAGCTACGGGTCGTAACACATCTGAAATGTAACGCCCACTGTTCAAAGAGCCGTCAATGCGAACAAGAGCTGACCGAGAAGTGTAAGTAATGGCAACCCACACCATCACGCCGGGTGATACGCCATTATATCGATGACGAACACACGCTGCCAATGTGCAGTCACCGCGATGTAAACAGTACCTGGATTCATCCGAAAAAATAACGCTTTGTCATGGTCTCCGAGCTGATGGTCCATGCTGCTGCAAACGTCGTCGAACTGTTCGTGCAGATGGTTGCTGTCTTGCCAACGTCCCCATCTGCTGACTCAGGGATCGAGACGTGGCTGCACGATCCGTTACAGCCATGCGCATAAGATGCCTGTCATCTCGACTGCTAGCGATACGAGGCCGTTGCGATCCAACACGGCGTTCCGTATTACCGTCTTGAACCCGCCGATTCTATATTCTGCTAACAGTCATTGGATCTCGGCCAACGCGAGCAGCAATGTCGCGAAACGATAAACCGCAATTGCGATAGGCTACAATCCGACCTTTATCAAAGTCGGAAACGTGACGGTACACATTTCTCCTGCTTAGACGAGGCATCACAGCAACTTTTCACCAGGCATCGCCCGTCAACTGCTGCTTGTGAATGAGAATTCGGTTGGAAACTTTCCTCATGCCAGCACGTTGTAGGTGTCGCCACCGGCGCCAACCTTGTGTGAATGCTCTGAAACTCTAATCATTTGCATATCACAGCAGTCAGCATATGTAAATTCGGTGTAAACGGAGTGCTCTCTCACAGGCGAACTGTTTGATGTACTGGCTAGCATGGATTTCGTATCATGTAGCGTGTGCGTCATATACTTACGTTCAAAATTTAATTTTAACAGTTATGTTGCCCTCCACTGAGATTTCCATATTTTCACATCAAAATAAGCTTTATACATTTTTCAGATGCCAAAGAGTCGCATGCAAACTCGAGTTTATAAGATTAATATTAAACTTTCAATTTCCACGACGAATTCCGAAATGGAATGTCCCAACTACCAACTACGCGTTCAAAGTGAGCCAGTTCCTGTCGTGTGCTCATAACCAAGTCGCAAACCTTTTCACTTCCATCACTCTAACACAAGGCAGCTCCGCCAATTACTGCCCTTGTATACTTCGTGTACGCGATACTACCACCATTATATATGTGTATATCACTTTCGCATGACACGTAATTTAGGAGATATGTAATCAAATATTGAGATACATGAAAAACTAATACACTATGAAGTTCATATCTATCTATTCGCAACGCACTAAATTCACATACGTCGCTGTATGGACCAAAAGAAACATATTATTTTCCA
This sequence comes from Schistocerca serialis cubense, assembly GCF_023864345.2. NCBI lineage: Eukaryota > Metazoa > Arthropoda > Insecta > Orthoptera > Acrididae > Schistocerca > Schistocerca serialis. The sequence goes on along the minus strand of NC_064645.1, from coordinate 579,425,598 downwards.
ATACATAGTTCAGGAAATATGACGTCAAATACTGAGATCCGTGAAAACAGCCGCAGCATGCATGGCGTTTTAAATGATTCAAATGGCTCTAAGCACTATGGGACTTAACATCAGAGTTAGAACTACTTAAACGTAACTAACCTAAGGACATCACACACAAACATGCCCGAGGCACGATTCGAACCTGCGACCGTAGTGGCAGCGCTGTTCCGGACTGGAGCACCTAGAAGCGCTCGGTCACAGCGGCCGACATGGTGTTTTAAGTTATTGCTTCTTTACTAGGGACTCTATTTACAACCCATTACCCCAACTGTAGTCACATATACTACTGGATAACCTCTTAGAAATTATATCAGTGTACAGCAAATACGTGTTATGGAGATGCTTCGGGAACTGAAATCGGAAACCCTGGCGGGAGGGCGACGTTCTTTCCGAGAAACACTATTCTGAACATTTAGAGAAGCTGACTGCAGAACATTGCTACTGCCGCCAACATACACTGCGCGCGAAGACCACGGAGATACGAAACTAGAAATTAGGGCTCATACGAAGGCATATGGACAGTCGTTTTGCCAGTGGAACAGGAAAGGAAATGACTAGTACTGCTAGATGGTACCCTTCGCGACGCACCTTACGGTGGCTTGCGGAGTATCATTGTGGATGTATATGTAGACGTAGATATAGGTAGTTTAAAAGATATGACGTCATAAAAATTGAGTTTCGTGAAAATGAAACTACAGGGCGAAATTGGATAGAGATACTGGTGAAATACGTGTACAAACACGTGTGAAATATTTTAAATAAATGTGAAATATATCTAACATGTGCGTGCCTGGGCAAAGCAAAACCGTGGATAAGTAGCACGCCCCAAACCGCAGGACCTTTTTTAACGAAATCAGATACACGCGTTAGATACGATCCGGAAGGAAATACACTACTGGCCATTAAAATTGCTACACCAAGAAGAAATGCAGATGACAAACGGGTATTCATTAGACAAATATATTATACTAGTACTGACATCTGATTACATTTTTACGCAGTTTGGGTGCTTAGATCCTGAGAAATCAGTACCCAGAACAACCACCTCTGGCGTAATAACGGCCTTGATACGCCTGGGCATTTAGTCAAACAGAGCTTAGTTGGCGTGTACAGGTACAGCTACCCATGCAGCTTCAACGCGACACCACAGTTCATCAAGAGTAGTGACTGGCGTATTGTGACGAGCCACCATTGCCAGACGTTTTCAATGGTGAGAGATCTGGGGAATGTGCTGGCCAGGGCAGTATTCGAACATTTTCTGTATCGAGAAAGGCCCGTACAGGACCTGCAACATGCGGTCGTGCATTATCCTGCTGAAATGTAGGGTTTCGTAGGGATCGAATGAAGGGTAGAGCCACGGGTCGTAACACATCTGAAATATAACGTCCAGTGTTCAAAGTGTCGTCAATGCGAATAAGAGGTGACCGAGACGTGTAACCAATGGCACCCCATACCATCACGCCGGGTGATACGCAATTATGGCGATGACGAATACACGCTTCCAATGTGCGTTCACCGCGATGTCGCCAAACACGGATGCGGCCATCATGATGCTGTAAACATAACCTGCATTCATCCGTGAAAATGACGTTTTGCCATTCGTGCGCCCAGGTTCGTCGTTGAGTACACCATCGCAGGCGCTCCTGTCTCTGTTGCAGCGTCAAGGGTAACCGCAGCCATGGTCTCCGAGGTGATAGTCCATGCTGCTGCAAACATCGTCGAAGAGTTCGTGCAGATGGTTTTTGTCTTGCAACGTCCCCATCTGTTGACTCAGAGATCGAGACGTGGCTGCACGATCCGTTACAGCCATACGGATAAGATGCCTGTCATCTCGACTGCTAGTGATACGTGGCCGTTGGGATCCAGTACGGCGTTCCGTATTACCCTCCTGAATCCACCGATTCCATATTCTGCTAACAGTCATTGGATCTCGACCAAACGCGAGCAGCAATGTCGCAATACGATAAACCGCAATCGCGATATGCCACAATCCGACCTTTATCAAAGTCGGAATCGTGATGGTACGCATTTCTCCTACTTACACGAGGCATTGCAACAACGTTTCACCAGGAAACGTCGGTCAACTGCTGTTTGTGTATGAGAAATCGGTTGGAAACTTTCCTCATGTCAGCACGTTGTAGGTGTCGCCACCGGCGCCAACCTTGTGTGAATGTTCTGAAAAGCTAATCATTTGCATACCATAGCATCTTCTTCCTGTCGGTTAAATTTATCGTTTGTAGCACGTCATCTTCGTGGTGTAGCAATTTTAATGGCCAGTAGTGTACTATGGATATAAGAACCACAAGACCCAAACTGGGTCCATCGTGATAATGTGGAGAGAGGAGGAGGGAGAAGGAAATGGACAGAAGCGAGAGAGAAGGAGGTGATGGAAGCAGACAGGAAGGAAGAGAAGTTAGATACAAATGGGGAGGTTGACATTGTCAGAGCGAGGGACTGAGAGAAGTGCAGGAGAGGATGAACAGAGAGAGCAGGAGGAGGAAATGGGTAGAGAAAGGGAAGAGAAGGAAGTGGTGAGAGACGGGGTGAGGAGGAGATGGACAGAAAAAGGAGGGAAGAGGAGTTTACAAAGGGAGGTGGTGGAGGAGAGAGACAGAAGGGGAATGGGCTGATGGACTGAGAGAGGGGGAGGAGCAGATAGACAGAGAGAGGGGGCGGAGCAAGTCGACAAAGGCCGGAGCAGGTGGACAAAGAGTGAGTGTTCAGGAGGTGGACCGAGAGACAGGTGGAGGAGATGGACAGAGTGGTGGTGAAGGTTGAGATGAACAGAGACAGGGGGGAAGGATCATATGGGGTAATAAATATGAAATTTGATTCTATCTACAGAATGTCAAGGGAAGGGATTTTCGAGGAGGAAATGATATGGAAAGCTGCTATTAGTTTTACTAGGACACATTCTATTGTATCCAAGAATAGTTAACTTCGCTCTTGAAGAAACAGTAGAGGATCGGGCAGATGTAAAGTGATAATGGCAACATAACAGTTGAAAGAATAATGCCTTTCATAAGAGGTAAAGAAAATAAGATGTTAGTGTTAACTAGGAGCAGCAATCCGGCGAAGCAGTGTGTCGTTGTGTTAATAGAGTGAGTGCCGAGAAAAAGTTCTGTGAGGCAGCTGGGAGAGGCTGGTGGGAACGAAAGGAACGGACCGCCAGCCTATGACGCGGATTCCCGGAAGTGCGGATGGAGGCTAACGTCAATTACGTCCTCTTTCAGGCGACAGTTCCGCATCTTCCCTTCCTGTGAGCCCTCACAAGGCTGTCGCGAAGGCCAGACGTAGCGAGCCTCACCCCTCCCCGTCGCTCCATTGACCACGGCCATTACTGACCTCCGAGACGCCACTAAAGACGTCACTGAAAAGAACACCAGCGGACAGGGACCACTTACGCTCTCTCCATCTCTCCTTCTCTCTCTTCTCTCTCGCTCTCTCTCTCTCTCTCTCTCTCTCTCTCTCTCTCTCTCTCTGACACACACACACACACACACACACACACACACACATACACACACACACTCGGCACACCCACGTGCACGCGCACACACTATCTATTTTTACAAAGATCACCGTGTGTATCCAATAATATTAAGTACAACCACTGCAGCATTGCTCATCGTTCACAAATAATTTAACACTTCTCAAGTTTCGTGTCATAATGATCATAATATTCATTTTGTTGCTGAGCAACAGTCATACAGTATTTTTTTATGGGAACGGACAGCTATTTGACTGTTTCATAGTTTATTTAAGTACAGACCAGGTCAAACGGCGGTGGGTTCCTTTGAAAAATTAGAGACTAATTAATATTTGTTTAAAATACACGAAAAATGGAGATAGCCCCTTGAACACAGGGAAAATTGAACATATTTCTTTATTAGCTAGATCGCTTAAGGCCATTATGGTAATCACATGAGGCAAGAAGATACATTTCCCTACTTCGGATGCTGCTGTCATTATTTCTAAGTTTCAGGATTAAAATGTATTCTAATTTCATAATATTCGAAATTAACACAGGCTGCTTTTTTTCATTTCGTGCCCTGTCGATTTGGATGATTCAATAAATTATTTCTATTGTTACCAATACCACTCTTATGCCGAAAATATTGCATATTTCCGGCTTTACTCATTATAGTGTCGTGACGCTGCGGTACTCGCAAAGTCTCCTTTTTAAATTATGTTTTAGGAATTCTCTTAAAAAATTACAGCAGGTAACCGCTAAACCCCGTGGCCAAGGCCGCTAGCTCAGGTCTCTAGAATGGTGCTCGACTTGGAGGTAGCTGGTTCAGATCCTCGTGATAAAAGAAAATTTCACCAAAAAAATTGGCCAGCATGGACGGCAGAAATATTGACGCTGTCACCAGACTTTGCACTAATGTCCTGGGTTAAATTTGATACGTCTCATGGTGTGAGCACATGTGAAATAACTGACGTTGTAACGTCCCCTTAGAAACTTAATGAATTACTGTGCTGATAAACATCATATGTTATTTGATTTTCAAACAGCTGAGCAAAACTGAACGTACTCAGACATTACTATCTTTAATTATTCTGATCAGCACTAAACTGACACACCATATTTTTAGCGCAACTCAATCTGACTTTCAATAATCCCTACAAAAGAATGGCCCTGACTAACGTTTACCTATACCTTTCACAAATCACTTACCTCACAAAAATCTTCGTTACTCGAACTACTGCAATACAGCGAGCGCCACTACTGGAAGCTAAATAAAAGATTCAAACTACTGAAGGCACTAACTACTGGTAGGCATAGTTAGCAAATGAAAGATTTTGATAGAGAACAAACAATATATTTACCTTAATAGTGTTCAAAAGTCATAGTATATATCAGTTCATGACATTTGGTCTTACAAATTTACCTTCTCTGATGGATACACGTCCAGATCATCCGCTCTCAAAACTCCGCCATCTCTCTCCCCACATCCACCGCTGCTGGCGGCTCACCTCCAACTGCGCAACGCTACGCGCTGTTAACAGCCAACTGCCCAACACTACAATGGCGAATATTCTAACAATGCCAACCAGCCACAGACTGCACACAGCACAGCCAGTGATTTTCATACAGAGCACTACATGGCGTTACCAACATAAAAATTTAAAATACAATGTGAAAATGAATAACCACGCAGGAAGATAAACCTTGCGATTAGTGGTTGAACCGTCCTTTTGCTTTGATGTATCAGTCAATATGACATCATGACTCTTTCAGTACTGAAGTATTAACAATTATTCCTTGTTCTAAAATTTAAAACCAATATTTGGCCCTTCAATTTGTGTCGCGTACTATTTAGTTGGAAAATGAATCCTTTTTTTCCGTAACTGGACTACTTAAGGGAAATTCCTTTTCTGATGAAGTTACTACAATGATTAAGAATACAAAGCCGAACTTCTTTTTTGAGTCTACGGTATTCTGTCTGGTTTGATACTTCAAGTCCTCACCTGTGCCAACCTTCCCATCAGAGAAGAGCAATTGCAATTACATCCTCAGTTATTTGTTGCATGTATTCCTATCTCTGACGTCCTTTACAGTTTTTACACCCAACAGCTTCATCCAGTACTCTGGAAAATAGAATTAATATCCGGCGTTCCCCAATGAAGTGTTGTAGGCCCTGTATTGTTCCTGATCTATATTAAAGACATAGGAGACAATTTAAGTAGCCGTCTTAGATTGTTTGCAGATGATGCTGTCATTTACCTTCTTGTAAAGTCATCAGATAATCAAAACGACTTGCAAAATTATTTACATAAGATATTTGTATGGTGTGAAAAGTGGCAATTGACCCTGAATAAAGAAAAGTGTAATGTTATTCACACGAGCACTAAAAGAAATCAGCTAAATTTCGATTACGCGATAAGTCACACAAATTTGAAGGCTGTAAATTCAAGTAAATACTTAGGGATTACAATTGCAAATAACCTAAATTGGAACGATCACATAGATAATGTTGTGGGTAGAGCAAAACAAAGTTTTTTTTTTTAATTTCACAGAAGGTTGTTTTGAGATTTCTGTATGCTGGGTCAGTCCTACATCCAATCATTCCTTTTCCAATTTCTTCAAATTTTTCATGCAACAATTTCGCCTTAAGTTCCCTTCACTTCCCATTTATTTAATTCCTAACTGTCTTGTATTTCTGTACTCTTGAATTTTCCTGAAAATATTTGTATTCCTTCTGTCACCAATCAGCTGAAGTATTTGTTGTATTACCCACAGTTTCTTCAGAACTACTTTTCTAGTAGGCCTACTTGTATTTTTCTTTCCAAATTATGCGATTGCCCTTTTCAGAGATGTCCATTCCCCTTCAGCTCAACTGCCTACAAAGCTATTTATTATCACAGTACCTATATCCTAAAAAACTTTAAGTGTATCTCTTCATTCGTTACTTTTCATGAATCCAACTTCTTTGGCCTTTGATTCTTCCACACAAGTCTAATGCGAGACATTTGAACGAGACAAGCCCTGTAGAACAATCATCGCCATATCGTGACTCACTTGTGTACCAGATATCAGTCGAAATTTACAGTTCTTGTAAGTGGAGCAGAACATATAATTTGTAGTGTGTAATAAGCGATATAACAGTTATAATAATCTGTTACACACTACAGCAACTTGAAATGGCTCTTACGATCACTTCACGTCTTGCCTCCACGTAAAAGTGGCTTAACTTTACTTCGTGGCGTTCATGACCAGCTTTGGTGATGTGTGCTTACTTATGACCAATGAGGTTGAAAAATATCAAATTCGGAAGTGTAACGGTAAATAAACCTATGCAGAGAATATGTCATGTTGGAAAATATTTACATTACCCGTATCTTCATCACAAAAAATCCTCATTTTATCTCTGAACTGAAGCATATCCATAATACAATAAACAGTGAGTACGAATGTGAAGAAAGAGTTCTCCAGTCGGATTCTGATTCATACAGGTCTCGATGATTGAGGAATGCGCACTAACACATTTAAAATTGATAGAAAAGACTGCATCCTTCTTTTACATTAAATTGTGATGATTTCTGTTTCTTTATCCTGTGGAGATAAAAAGATATTGAAATAGTTTGACACAGATTTTTATTTGGCAGACACTTCCAGAATATCAACCTTTGGAAGACGCTCGGGGCACAAATTTAGCTGATATTGATGATAGTAATTCATTAAAACTTTTACCATACCGTCTGTATTATTTACTTATTAAATAAATCATAGTGTCGTGCCCTCGGTTAGATTGCAAATTTACATTACGTAATGAGAATGGGAATAAAGGAGCCATGAATAGGTTTACACGAACACTGAGCGTCCGGAAACAATGTTGTGCTGCGGTGTTTTCAGCTTTCACCTGGAGAATAAAACTGCGGAGCTGCGGCGTAGCGCCTGCAGTCTCTTGTTTATGCAGCCTAGCGCGCTCAGGTGTGTCAAGGGCTGCTTTAGCATGCGGCGTTATGCCTCTCGTTGGTACTCGAGTTTTTCCGACGTCGGCCTTAATAACGGATCCTGCGTCTCCCTCCGTATCTAGGTCACAGGCCAGGCATGTTCCTCACACTGCAGTAATGGAGAAAGGTGTCATTTCAAACCAAAATTCTTGATCTTATAATACGTATCTTTCATTATTTCATTTACTAGCTGACAAACTCGGCAGTGCACGTTTATTCACTTTACCAATTTTCTATTAGAAAGGAAACAAAAAAAAATGACGGTTTTTCTAGTGTAATATCCTAGACATTTCTGTAAGCTGGACGCAGCTGCTTCACGTATCTGCAACGCAATTTTGTAATCGATCTTATGGGAACGTCTCTCCATAGCACTATAGATGGCAGCTGTTATCGCCTATAGCCGTTTGCTCAGTCAAAATCGATGCCAGATGCCAAAGATTTCCTTAAGATGACTTGACGGTAGGAGTGTCTTAGTGTTCCAGAGTGAAAACAGTCTTGGTAGCGAAATTAGTTAATATCTGTGACGCGCTTCACCGATTTGGAGCATGATCAGATTGTCTATAAAACCAAGAAACCCATTAATTATAAAGAAACAGACGAAGCGGCATGGTCCTATCTTGAATGACTACACAGGTAAAGTGAACTAAAAGCAACAGAAACTTACTTAAAAGTAGCTGGATATACAGGGTTATTACAAATGATTGAAGCGATTTCACAGCTCTACAATAACTTTATTATTTGAGATATTTTCACAATGTTTTGCTTTGCACACACATACAAAAACTCAAAAAGTTTTTTAGGCATTCACAAATGTTCGATATGTGCCCCTTTAGTGATTCGGCAGACATCAAGCCGATAATCAAGTTCCTCCCACACTCGGCGCAGCATGTCCCCATCAATGAGTTCGAAACCATCGTTGATGCGAGCTCGCACCTCTGGCACATTTCTTGGTAGAGGAGGTTGAAACACTGAATCTTTCACATACCCCCACAGAAAGAAATCGCATGGGGTTAAGTCGGGAGAGCGTGGAGGCCATGACATGAATTGTTGATCATGATCTGCACCACGACCGATCCATCGGTTTTCCAATCTCCTGTTTAAGAAATGCTTCTGCTTTAGCCTTTTCCGTAAGATTTTCCAAACCGTCGGCTGTGGTACGTTTAGCTCCCTGCTTGCTTTATTCGTCGACTTCCACGGCTACGCGTGAAACTTGCTCGCACGAGTTCAACCGTTTCTTCGCTCACTGCGGGCCGACCCGTTGATTTCCCCTTACAGAGGCATCCAGAAGCATTAAACTGCGCATACCATCGCCGAATGGAGTTAGCAGTTGGTGGATCTTTGTTGAACTTCGTCCTGAAGTGTCGTTGCACTGTTATGACTGACTGATGTGAGTGCATTTCAAGCACGACATACGCTTTCTCGGCTCCCGTCGCCATTTTGTCTCACTGCACTCTCGAGCGCTCTGGCGGCAGAAACCTGAAGTGCGGCTTCAGCCGAACAAAACTTTATGAGTTTTTCTACGTATCTGTAGTGTGTCGTGACCATATGTCAATGAATGGAGCTACAGTGAATTTATGAAATCGCTTCAATCATTTGTAATAGCCCTGTATAACCAATCTGTCATAAAGCCACGTTAAATGGAAAATGGACGCAACAGTAACCGGATATGTAATCCATCTGTCATGAAAACATAAAAAAAACGCAAGATGGATCTAATTAATTAAAAGAAAGTAAAACCGGTAGTATACCATGAATTAGGTACAGGAATGTTACGGAAAAATTTCAAAAACTGTTGCATGTCACCTTCAATACATCAGATTACGCCACTATGGTAATACGAAATTGGGCCACCCCCATATAAAGCAGAAAAAATAGGTAAAATGATGACATAAAAATATCAAGTCGAAATATATCACTAAAACTGTTACCCTCAGTAACATAGCTAGGTCCAGAAGTCCTTGCACAGCGTATGCATACAACACAAACATCCAGGCAGCCGTATGGATTGCAAACTAGACAAGGGCCTACTTTTAGTTATTGAATAAAAAGTACAGATTAAAGAATATAAATAGGTAAGCCACCTACAATAAAAGATGGTAGTCACTTAAGAAGCTCTGGACCATAATAGGGAGTTTAACTACTTAGACTTACAACTTCAACTTGCTGGGAGTGTTATTCGGTTCGTCATCTATCGTAAACCCTAGACTAAGTTAGTCTATAATCCAAACATCCTCCTACCATCCTCATCAGTATAAGCTGAGTTTTTTCAAGCATATGGTGCAATACGTTAGTGAGCTACCGCTCAGCCAATCCTCCACGAGGGTGTTGTGTGATGTCCTTAGGTTAGTTAGGTTTAAGTAGTTCTAAGTTCTAGGGGACTGATGACCATAGATGTTAAGTCCCATAGTGCTCAGAGCCATTTAATCCTTCTCGAAAGAAGAGTTAGTCAATTTAAAATGCATCGCTGTAAATAATGCCTACGCTCCTGCAATCATCGATAAGTTAGCAGGGTTCCTCATATACAAATTAGAGTGTAGTGAATGTGAAATGTCATATGTAAGGCCAGACCGGCGGGATGTTTAAGTCCAGGTTCAACAATGACATACCGACTAAGGAATGTCAGGTCAAATGGAATTTAGCGTTCCCTGAATATCCTATGTCAAGCGGGTACATCTCCGACAGTCTAAAACCTGATAGTGCTACACCTTGCTCAGAATGGGAAAAACCTTAATCTCCTCGAAGAGTTGGAAACAGTTGGAGATCTATATGTTGGTAAAAACAAGTTGTTGAACGATCAGATGATTAGCCGATATCAAGTGCATTATGATACAATGCTACCATTGTTTGGAATGTTGCCACAATAATACATTTATTTTTTCGGCAGCCTAATTTTATCTAGTTCCTTTTGTTATGCATGCAGTTAGCGGAGTTATATTTCAAGGCCGGTTTATTAATGACATTTTTATTTTCTGTGACATGTTTTTTTTTTTTTTTTCATGATTAAAAATAGGTCCTGGTCTCTATTTCTCAATGCTTACGACTCCCACTGATACTTATTCCATGATGTTTGTGTTGGTCGCCTTGTATGCATTGTAAAATTGTGGTGTGTGCGGCTCGTACCACGGTTATTTGTAAGTGTGGTAATATTGTGTACTGCTATGGCGGAGTCGGCTGCTGTGCTCAAGATAATATGCGATAGTCGTAGTGTTTGCACCGTCTTCCCATACCTTCTTCATAACGTACTGGCGGATTTTTATTTTCTTAACTAGGGACGTCTTGTAGTTCATACGTTTTTCTGACGTATGGTCTACATATCCAATTACTGCTGCGTCGATTTTCCATTTTAGAGTTTATTGCTTTGTGATGGGTGGATTATATATCCAGCTACATTTACGTAAGTTTCCATTACTTTTAGTTCATTTTACCTGTGTAGTCATTCAAGGTAGGACCGTGTCCTTTCGTGTTTCTAATTGATTGGTTACTTTTTTTCATAGAGGATCTGATGATGCTCCATAAGGGTGAAACGCTTCATTGATATTAAATAATTTCGCAATCAAGACTTTTTTCAGAAAGTAAGGTTCGGAAAGTAAGGTCCGATCGGTCATGAAATGGAAAAAATACGAAAATCAAAAATATTTAGTTTGAAATAGTTAGCTGCACCTTTCCACTGCTTCTCTATACAGTCGCTGATCCAACTAAGACATTCGTCGTTCCGTTGTACCAGCTTTCCATTACCCTCGTTATAGAAGGCAGCTACCTGTGCTTTCCGCCAATTCCATACACTAGTATACACCTCGTTGTCTGTGCCAAAATTTTGTTTTCATAGCCAGTGGTTCGTGCGGGCAGAGATGACTGCTAAGGGCAGCCAATTACGGGCTGTATTGTGGATGATCAAATACTTCCCTTCGAAAACGCTGCAGGAGCGTCTTCTTTGTACCTGTAGAGTGCGGCCAAGATGAAAGATGAAACGCATGGCAGCTATGTTATGTCGGCTGCATAACATCAGGCGAAATCTCTCACCTGGCCCTCAAACTTGGCGGAAGACTCCATTGTTCTAGCCGTCTTTTTGTGCTCACTGTGCTCTCAGAACCGAAAATGATGCGGCAGTCCTTCACGCTTCTCATTGCTTATGACGTCATGTCTCATGAACAATGAGACATACGTGTTTCTTACCCAGATAGCGATTGTTGCCAGATAGTGAGGGATATATACACTGAGGATGGTCCAAAGCGGTCACGTAGTTAACGAAGAGATGTGTAAGAAACACACACACACACACACACACGCACACACTTTTTTATAATATGTATGGATACTATTTTCCCGCCTTGTCTCCGTTGATCTTTTATATGCTGAATTAATTATCGTAAGTCGCCGTTCCTTAGCAAACGGTTGTTTGAAATGGATTTAGTAAGTTCGCTTACACACCGAAAACTCACGCTCTTGTATTTATCCCCTAACTGCGCACAGTTATTTCCTTAATAACCAATCGAGATTCGGTATAGAGATTGCGTACAAGGACGATCGAATAAAGTGCCTCTTGCATTCCGTGAGCATTTACATGCACTCTATAAGAAAGAATTTATAATGTTAACTCCGCTGGTACGTGGCACCACAACTCCCGCCAATCACACTTCTCTGCTAAAACGTATGATTAAATAAGGAATGCAAAACTCGTTCTGTGGTACTACTGATGCAAATGTCCAGTAACATTTTAAATAATGAAACATCAGCTTCATGTACCAGTATTACTACGTGTGCAACCCAGGTGACATTGAAGAATTAAAAAGATAAATCATCATTATTTCATCCCGTACTGGAAGAAGTTACCAGTCAGTTATGATTTCATTGGTAACTTCATCTGTCAATTTCTCTCCATTCCCATTGTGTTGTCACTGTTTCAAGTAGCCTGCCTTCAGCCAACCCTTGTACATCTTGTCACTAACAGAGAACGGTAGGCTGAAATCGGGCTTCGCTCTGTTTAGAAATGTAGTTCTTTCGTTGTGTTATTATTTAGGATGTAATCCAAGATTATTAACTGCTTTACAATCTTCATTTATATCGGCTAAATGAATTTTACTCTCACGGTTCTCGCGAACGTATCAGAATCGTACAGAAATATTTTATAGGTGTAGCGCACCATTTATTTAATTTCAACGGTACCTCAGTAATTTTAATATTACATGTATATCTTTAAGGTGAATTGTTTGTAGTGCATCTTCTAGTCCGTGTAGCATAACCGATAGATTTTACTTTTATGCTTACTTTTGGATTTAGGGCTCTCTGAAGATGTATCTGAAACTAGAGTATTGACGGTCATGATGATTATCAGAATATTGCTTGACGAACGACATGTTGGTCTTACGAAGATCCATCAGATAAGTATGATTAAAATAAACCAGAAAAGTTTCTACATTGATTTAATCATACTAGTTCTCTAAAAACCAAGATCAGAGTCACACACACACACACACACACACACACACACACACGTGCACATGCTCGCACGTACGTACGCACATGCACACTAAAATCAATATAACCTTTCTTTCTCAGGCTATTAATGAAGACGGAAAACCAATGAAAGATGTAAAACAGTAGAGCAGAAACTGTTGGTTGTCATCACTGGACTAATAAACAATGAACCATCTACTCTGTAACACAATAAAACATTCAGACTAAGAGTTCAGGTTGGAGTGTGGGCAGTTAAAGAAATTTTAAAACTTGGTCAGCACTCGTCTCTTCTTTCGCCAATATATACTACCACTCTCTCATCACAACATAAAACGCAAGAGCATTTCCAGGAATCTGCAGAGATGTTACTGAGATAACAGTTTAGCTGGACAAAATTTGATAACCCTATCAGTAAAATTCCAACTAGAGTGTATTTATTAGTAGATACTGTCTATCTTAGCACGTAGCTCATTGCCTGTTGCCAGCCTATCTATAGAATGACATTCATATGCACTGTCTTTCCTAACATGAAATTGTGTAGTTAGGATGAGTATTTTAATCACAGGTGATAATGAGAGAGAAAGGTAATTGTGAAGTTCGGCAGCGGTTCTAATCCTCATGAATTACACAAAGAGGCCATCCAGTTCAAATGGCCACTCTGACGGACGGGTCATCATCAATATTGTCATTCAATGAGTATTCGTGGAATCCAACGCGACGTTGGGGTAAAGTGGCAAAGTACGAAGCTCAAGACCCTCCCTTCCCCAATACAGGAAAATATACTTGAAAATTAAAATTTCCCCAAAACTGTTACGTACGAATCGAATTCAATCTCATAATGGTAAGTTAGTGTAGTGAGCTATGCAGGACAAATATAGTATTAAAGTATTATGTACGACGATTAGTCTTAAAGCATTTACTGTCACGTCATAAACATCAAGTTACGTACAGTAATTATTTTGCGGCTTGTTTGCATGTAAATCTCCCCATAGCTGGTAGACATTGAGCTCCCCATGTTATATTACCGTAGTCCGCCGCTACAGAACTCAAAACTACGCAGCATATACCACAGACAAAGTTGAGTAACATTCTATAATTCTTACTGCACTTAAAGGGGGACAAAGGTGCAACAACCAAGGATGAGTCGGCAAAGGATGTTCCATCATATGGCCCATTATGCGAGTTAGTTAAGTGGCACAGGTTTTCTCCATTGTCGTCTACCAAGTATGAATGACGAAGAACGAAGTGGCAGACCACTTTTCGCTGAATAACCGGGAATCTCGAGACAAGTGAAAGCCCTGTTGCTCGAAGACAGCGCATCACAAGCGAAGTAGTTTGGAAACAGTAAAAATTAATCATGGATTAGTTTTCAGTATTTTAAAAACATTTTGAACATTACAAAGATCACCATCCTCTGGGTTCTACGAATGCGCATATCCATTCTAAAATTCCACCGATCCCAAGCAGCAGTACAAATGTTGCAGCTGTGCCTAACTGACCAAAAGGATTTTCTTTGCCGACGGAACACCAAGGAGGAGTGCTGGATACACCGCTATGGCCTCAGCACAAAGGAAGATAGCACGCAATGTAAACATTACCGAGAAAACAGGAGATCTAATCATCATGGGATAAGGTGATGCTGGATGTTTCTTGGGACTGCCAAGGTGCGAACAGTCACAGGGGCATACCACCGAAATCTTACTTTCTGGACGCTGTCGGGACGAAGAGTCGCGGCAAGCTGTCCGAGGAGGTACATTTGCTTCACGACAAAGCCCAGCTCATTCATCAGATGACACAGTCACAAATGCTGCTTTGCCCAGATGTCGTATTTTGTCTCATCTTACATATTCTACTGACAAGGCACCAAATGAGATTTACCTCATTCTGCGGATGAAGAAACCGTTGTGGATCGGGAGTTCCCAGAATGCGACGAACTGATTTCCGAGATGGAACGTCTCCTGAACAGCCTAGCTACAAAGTTCTACAAACGAGTCCTCCACCATGTCACCTGTCGTTGGGAAAAGAAAATTTATATAAGGACGATTATGCAGAGAAAGACGAATGACGACTACACTCATAAAACGCATTATAAAAAAGATTAACGCGCATCAAGACTCGTAACTTTGATAGAATTATCGATTTTTATACAACCAACAGAGACATGTCAGCGAAGAAAGTATCATCAAACACTTGTTATGTCGTACTGCAACGGAATCCTCACCACCACATGCAAATACCTGTCAGCTTTATTTAGACACAAGTACAAAATCATTTCGTATGAAACGTTGAAAACCCTGAACATTTTGGTAGGGAAATGTATGTTATTGATGTGATGGAATTACAGATTCCTTGAGACATATGAATCTCAACTTAATCTTCGATAATGATAGAAACTATGTCAGTACAGGAGAGCCTCGGCGATAGTGACGATTTAATAAGGGGAAAAGCGGCTGAAGGGGTGAATTGAAATTGGTGTTAAGGAAGCCATTGGCCTAAGGTAGTCCATTAAGGTATGTTGGCTGTACTGCTAGAGTGGTGCAATTGTTAGCTGTACTGTCACAGTGAACTAATGGTTAGTAAATATCTGCCAAGAAAGCAGGAGATCTCTGTTCAAGTCCTGGCTATGACACAAATTTTAATTGATTTCTTTGGCTACTATCATTATCGAAAATGTATACTAGCTACAACTAGGCCATGTTTCCCGCCCCACCCCTCTCCCACAACGTTTAAGGGGCAATCAGATGAAAACAAGACAGATGGGAAAAGTAAGAAAACGGTTTATTATTTCAAAATACATTTATCCCCTTTATCTCCTCTGAGGCAATCTTGACAAAGTCTTCATGCACCATTATCTGCCGTTGACTACGGTTCCTTGATTGTA
Organism: Schistocerca serialis cubense; assembly: GCF_023864345.2. Taxonomy (NCBI): domain Eukaryota; kingdom Metazoa; phylum Arthropoda; class Insecta; order Orthoptera; family Acrididae; genus Schistocerca; species Schistocerca serialis. The sequence goes on along the minus strand of NC_064645.1, from coordinate 579,409,760 downwards.
CCCATGCGTACATTTCTTCGTGCAAAGCAATTTGACGGAGAAGAATTTGTTCACGGCTCCAAAACCACGGAGGTCGAATGAGGAGAGATCGGATTGTGTGGAAGATGTGGAAGAGATTCTCAGCAAAACTTCCGTAGTACAGCCGAAAAAACGTTGTCAACATGTGGAACCGTTTTCATTTGACTATCCCTTACATTTCATGTGTTAGGTATATCAAATTCCAGATTTCATAGTTGACTTTGTGAACTAAAGTAACCTGAAATCTTAGAGTATCGAAAAAAGCAAGGAATGCTGGAAATTACAAGGATGCTTTGCATTTGCTTGCATGAGGGGATGCTCAGGTGAATAGATTTTTGCCCTCACCGCTAGCAACCAATATTGCAGCCGGAAAAGACACACATTCAGAGACTGACAATGCTGTCTTCCTACAACTACCCGAAAACATTTGTGAATCCAGAGGTAGAGGTGAAAAACCACAGGAAATCAAGACAGAATGGAAAATCCCTTACAAAGGAAAAAAAAAACAGAAAGTCTGACTTCGGAAACGAGTGAAAGAAAAATCTTGGTGAAATACTGACAATTGCGAGCGTACGCTCATGTTTAATATCATGTAATTCATAACGTTTACATGTCCAAAAAGTTCGTAGACTGATTTCATTCCTCGTGCGTATACGACATCAGCGCTGCAATTTCTGTGGTAGTTTCAACAGACAACTGTAAACATTAGATGTTCATCCGACCAGTTATTTGTGAAGAGACACCGTTAAGTAGTGGACGTACAACCGTAGTTTGTCAATGGCGTGGCGCAAATCACAATCGAGCAACGACATCAGCATCTCTAAATCAAGTATTCAAGACATTCTGCAGAATATTTTGAAGAAGAGAAAAACTATGAGCCAAGTTCGTCCCACACAACTTGACACCCTCGCAAAACCAACGACACATGAACGCCTGCCACGACTTCATCGAAATGCAAAACGCGGCCAGATTTTTCTGGCGAAAATCATACTGGTGAGGAGATTTAGTGTTATCAAGAAGAATCTACCATAAAGCAACAAAGTGTAGAAAATCACATGAAGGCCGAACTCTTTGATGGGATAACCGGCATTCAAGCTAATGTGAAGCGCTAATTGAACAACATCCCAAAGAAGGGTATTTCTGACAGTTTCACACAGCTGTATGAATGTTCTCTGCACTGAATGCAAGCGGGGTGGAGGTAGGAGGGGGGGGAGGGGGGGGGGGGGAGAGAGGTTACGTGGAGCACCTGAAGCATTAAAACCACCTTCTTAGCTTTTCTGCCTCTTTTATCAACCCAGTCTAGAAACTTTTGGGCTGTCGGTTAGTGCAAGGTGTGGGTATTTGTTGCATTACAGTTGTTAAATTAACTGCAAGAAAATTGCGCTTCTAATTTTCAGACTATGCTTTTCAAATGTTGTGTTTCTCTAAATTTCAATTTCTTGGATTCTCAACTTGTGTTCTATGCACGGATGTGAATCAATTATTATTATACTAACAGATTTTATAAATATTACTGCTCTAACTATGAAGATCATAAGCATATGTGGCACGCTAGTTCAAAAAAATGGCTCTGAGCACTATGGGACTCATCTTCTGAGGTCATCAGTCCCCTAGAACTTAGAACTACTTAAACCTAACTAACCTAAGGACATCACACACATCCATGCCCGAGCCAGGATTCGAACCTGCGACCGTAGCGGTCTCGCGGTTCCAGACTGTAGCGCTTAGAACGGCACGGCCACTCCGGCCGGCCGGCACGCTAGTAACAATACTTGCGAGTTGCTCAGAGATGTGGTGTATCTTCCTGTTGGGCGCCACTTCGGAGATTTACGTGACCTTAACCTTCTCCTGTAATACTACTGGGGAAAGGGAACCTACGGTTTAACGTGGAATCTGAACCAAATGTTGTTCCTTGCGAATCTTCACATCATCGTGATGTGAAGGCCAGGTTAAAGGCAGACTGGAGCCTGGTGTGGTCCGAATAAGATTCGACCGCGCTACTTTCGTTTTCCAACACGCGTCTTACCATTAGATTAGAAGGTGCGACTGGGGAACGTGAAAAATGAGTGTGATGCCAGCTTAGATTGGTGCATAAGTTTGTAGCGTTTCTCGATAAGTTTAATAAACGTAACAGATACACATAACAAATAACTTAGTCATCAATAATATATTCGCCTTCACTATTTCGAACTGTCTACCAACGCCGGGGTCAGTTCTCAATCACGACCGTAGGAATCACGTTGTTCTGAGGGTGAGAACTCATCGAGCTATGTCCAGAGCATGTTTTCCTCCGGACCTAAAGTTGCTTGAAGGTTATTCAACAGAGAGCGGAAAAGACGACAGTCTAAGTGCGCAACAGCTGAATATGTAGGGAGCGGAATGACTTCCCAGCCCAAATCCTGTGTATAGTTTTTTGTAAGACTAGCAGAATGCGGGTAGTCGTTATCGCGGAGTCTTCCAGGTCGTTGTTCTTGTACAGCGTCCTCAAGACGTCTCAGTTTTCGATATTAAAAAAAAAAAGTCAGCAGTCATGTTTACACCTCGGAGAAACAATTCGTAGTACAAAACACCGTAACTGTTCCGCCAGATGCATAACATTGTTTTTTGTTGATGCACGCAGGTCTATATGAGGGAGTTGGTGCTTTGTTTGGGCTCAACCATTTCTTTCCCACCAGATTTCTCGTCACCAATAGCGATACAGGATATGAATGGTTAGTGTTGTTCACGAGCCAATTGATGCCGAGCAAGCAGAGATGCACATATGACCACCCACTGATATTTGTGATTTTGGCTGAGAAAATGTGGTACCCACAAACGAGTTTTGAACCTCGTCATTTGGATGAAAATGAGGCACGATGGTGGACCGATCTCAGTTCGTCACATATGCCAGGTCTCGAGCACTCTAACCTGGATTATAGTGAATTAATGCATTTATACGATCTTCATCAAACCGCGAAAGTCGTCCCGAACGTTGGCAATCACTGATGTCAAAACGATTCTCCTTGAAACGAGCAAACCAGTTTCTTGCCATGCTTTGTCCAGTCGCATTATACCCATACCCGGCGCAAATGTTTCTGTCACCCCTCTATTGAACTCGGAAGTATGTATACAAAATTTTACAACTTCTCCGCTTCGCACCCCGTTTTCTACCAATCACAGCTCCATTCACTATCTCCAAATGACAAAATTACAATATGTAATCTCAGATAGCAACAATGAACTACAAATAAAAAGTGAAAATCGATAAATAAACCAATAGCAACAGGAATACCATCATGCAAAACAAAAATCCTATGGACTTATGCACCATGTAACGTGTCAGGCAAATCCAACACCTTCCATGAAAACCCTGACATAATAAGCAAATCCAGTAGTATGTCACATAGCTCCGAATAAATCGTGACATTAAATTAACCAAAGTAATACGAGTAACGAGTGAGCAAATGGAATACCACAGACTAACACAAGAATGCCTAAATGCATGTCATACCTTCCCACCGTGAGACAGACGCAGTTCCGAGGGGAGAAACGAGAACAGAGGCTGAGAGCAGAACCGTGTTAAGCTCGAAGGCCCTACGATAAGGGACGGACGGACACCGACGTCGCCAGCTAACTGCTAGGACCACCCCAGCCGCAAGTTTTAGCGTGAGACTTTCTCGCGTCTCTGTTACGTTAGGACCACCCCCCAGCCCATGTTTAAAGCTAGAGCCCTCCAGAAGAACAGTATAGATCTTACGATAACACAAAAAGGGCCACACCAGCTGCAAGTTTTAACGTGAGACTTTTTCGCTTCTCTGTTACGTTGCAAACTTTAAAAACATTGCCCCACCACGAAAAGTATAATGTTTCTCATTGGATAGACAAAATTTTTGTAGGCGGAGCTAAAGATTAATATTGAGACCCTGATTGGTCAGATGAAAACACAGTCAGATAGTTTTTTTTAAAACCAACTTCGGTAAATTGTAGTGAGGAGAAGTTAGGAGGAGAGTTGCTTCCGAGAGGGCGAGCTGGACGGAGCTGCGCCGGCCGCTGCCCCCTGACGAACACTGACAAGGTAATGAACGCACGCGATGCCGCATAACAGCGCATAAAGCTTCAGTCAGAACTGCAGAAGTCTCATCTGTTACACCGCCCTTTTGCGTAATACTAGTATCGATCGTCAATTAAAGCTCATGGTGTTCACATTTGCCACTTGAAGTAAAAATCTGAAACGCGATGATTTTTCTGTTATATAGTTATTGAGAAGCCTCATCAGCCACTGTAATTTACGACAAGTTAGATAAGTAATTAAAGATAATTGAGGGTCACTGTAGACCATTTTGATAGTTTTCTCTTTTGTGAAACTTAATTTAAACCTAGATTATAGATGTGATATAGCATAGGTCATCCTTCGATGCATTGTAGAACTTGGAAACCCATTCAGGGAATATTCGTTCACATTTTTGTTTAACGCAGTTGGTTTTTACCATCCTGTATTAAAACATTTCCTTTTATCAATAATGCAATTTATAAACAATGTTTTGTGAGTAGAATAAAATTTCCAATGGTAAACTTAACCGCTTTTTCGACGTTATTTTACCAGGTAACTAAAAATAGGAAAGCCTTGAACCCCTTCCAGTAAATTTAGTTAGTATTAAGATTCTTTTACAGGGAGTGCAGTGGAGCTGACACTGAAATCATTAAGTATTTGGTTATATCATCGCTAGCCTCACTGAACTCTTCTGAATTCTACATTTCATGTGTGGTCTGGCGTCTCCTTACCAGCAACAGGTCCCAGGCTCAAACTACTCAATTCCCTAAAAAAACACGCTCAGAGCGTCGTTGCGCGAAAGTGGTAGGGAGACACGATATAGAACAAACAGAAACCACGCAGAATGTTTAGAACCAACCTAATATTCCGGGTGGTAGAGAGGACGCAGTAAGGAACTGTGACAAATTCCAGATCCAAATTCTGGATCCGCGCCTGGTTGCGTCGTTAATTATTCGCGAGTAAGTGGTCGACAGACTGCGACGCTGTGGCCGCTATCACTCTGCTTGATGTTGACAGCATAACCGGTGTGCGCCGCTGCAACAAGTCACTCGCCGCGTGGGCCGTTTGTCGCAGCACGGTACGTAAACACGCACACAACTTGTTGTGACGGCGCGGCGGTCGCGGAAGCGCCAGATGAGGCCGTGGGCGTCTGCGAGCGCGTAATCACTCCCCGGGGGAATCTCCGCGCCTTCTCGCAGGAAGCAACCCGCCGCTCCGGCGGAAAATTTACGACCGGCCGTAACTCGACTTTACTTAAAACAATTCCGGCGTACTTTACGCTGAGGCAGGGTGTGCCAGTGTGGAAGTACTCGCTCCCGCCGGGAAAGAATTTCGCAGCAACACAAAAGCAGTATTCTGTCCTTTTTATCTTTTCAGAAATCTGCTACCACGTAAAATGTACAGATGGACTACTGCTCAATATTTCCGTTTCTATTTAACGGATAATTAACTCAGTGTTAAATCGTGCACCGGCAGTATAATTTCTGATTACTTTATGAAATGACAGTATTCAATACTTACCACATATGCCATCGATTACAGTAAAAAATTCAATAGAAAATTTAAAACGGATTATTTATTAACATATCGCGGAAGATTATTCACATTACACATCACATGTCAGTTTTGCCTCCGGCCCCTGTGGCCGAGCGGTTCTAGGCGCTTCAGTCCGGGACCGCGCTGCTGCTACGGTCACAGGTTCGAACCTTGCCTCGGGCATGGATATGTATGATGTCCTTAGGTTAGATAGGTTTAAGTAGTTCTAAGTCTAGGGGACTGATGACCTCAGATGTTAAGTCCCATAGGGCTTGGAGCCATTTGAACCATTTTCAGTTTTGCCTTATGCTATCGGAGAATGAGGCTTTCTCGGACTCTGCAAAAGTTTCTTATGGAGGTGATCAAGTCTTTGAAATCAAATTGCCGAGTAATAAAACTGAATTAAATCAGATGGGGGCTTATAAGGTGATAAATATGAGAGGAACCAATTCAGTTGCAAGTTGTTCTCATGTTCTACCTGCTTATCTGCTAGCTGAGATAATCTACAAGTGAATAAAATTTCTTAAATGTCTATTTATTAATAATTCTTTCGTTATTAAGATGAGAGAATAAGAGTCCAAAAGAGTAATTGCCATCACCAGTCCACGTAAAAACGATCATCATAAGAATGTCCACAATTTGAATATTACCTAGATTTACGAAACTAATGATGGTTGTAAGCTCTCTCGCAACATTTTTCACAAATCATACAGTGTAGTGTCGAATAGATACAACTACAATATGACCTAGTATACGCATTTAGTAACTGTCTGACGCTATATCTTAAAAGTATTTAATAGTTTTCTGTATGTGACTTGAATTGCCAAGCCACAATCCAGATAATGATTTACCCGTTCCTCGCCTCACCTCTGACCCCTACCTCCCCCTCTCCCAAGCCGACCGCCTGTGGCTACAGCAAACGAATAATCTTCTAAACCAAAAGTAAACAATCTTATAATACTCCAGAGTCCACAATAATTTAACGTAACTTTGTTTGGGTTAATTCAGCTGTCGAACTCGTAACTGTAGGAAACTTTTTTCTTTCCCCCTTTGCTGTATGTGGTACTAAACAATCGAGATAACTGACAAAACTACAAGCGTATGTCGTGCCCTTTCAAACTTGAAGCTTAAGTTTGCAAACGGCAGGTTTAGCAACGCATTATTATGCCTAGGTACTTGTGAGAACTGTCAATACACGAAAACAGCGCAACAATTAATTATCTGAATAAAAATGCTATAAACCATTGACGTTAGGAACCCTCGTAGTAGGTTTCGGAGATGTCGTCCAGTCGCGAATCCCGAGGACAGAACACCACTTATATTTAATTATATTATGCGATACCTTAGTGTAACGGTGTCGAAGATATCACCAACTCAGCGGCCAATTTAAAACATAAAAGATGTTTAACGAATAATCTGGAATTAAACACTGATTATTTTGTCTTTGTATTCTGAAGTTTGTTTGTGCAGTCACTAAAGCCCGTTTTTCTGAATTTATCAGTTTCGTTTCATTATTCCTTGCATTCGTCTAGAGCTGAATGGTACGTATTGAAGTGGCCTTAACTGTAGATCTTTGGTTTTGCGCTTATATACTTTTGTTATTAGTATTTTACTTGGTCTCTCTTCCGTACTCTTCTTTCTTCAAAGCATTTCTCTGTTCTTTCTAAAGTAATCTTGTGAAAATCTTGTTTTCTGTCTCGAATAATTTTTTCTTCCTCGTACACTTCGTCAGCTCTCGGTATAAAAAAAATTGTTCAAATGGCTCTGAGCACTATGGGACTTAACTTCAGAGGTCATCAGTCCCCTAGAACTTAGAACTACTTAAACCTTACTAACCTAAGGACATCACACACATCCATGACCGAGGCAGGATTCGAACCTGCGGCCGTAGCGGTCTCGCTGTTCCAGACTAAAGCGCCTAGAACCGCTCGGCCACTCCGGCCGGCCTCTCGGTATATCCTCCATACAACCTCTTTAGAGCAGAAGACTATTCGACATCATAAAATTTCGGTATTATATTCGCAACTTACATTCTCTTTGAAAATTAATTTATGGGGAGAACACAATAAGTGGCATAACCCGATTTCCCAGAAACTTCACTCAGTGGAAGAGGAAACAAAGCAAGAGAACAGGTATCTCAGCTAATCCGTAGATACTCGACGGTATCTGCGGAGTCAAAGTTTTCGGCGTAATGAGATGCCTTTTAGCTTGCGATATTTTTAAACGAAATGGTGGCACAGTTAAGAGTCGCGTCTTCTCACTTTTGCGTCTTGTGTTCAAGAACCGGTTATTGTTTTTATTTATTTCATTTATTTATTCATTTAGTTTATCTACCCATATCCGTAGAGGGTCACTACAAGCATGTATCTTATGAAGTTGGGACGTTATATGAACTGTAAAATTACAACTGGGTTTCGCAATAAATGACATACATTTACCATATAATGAGTGTGTGTGTCTGTGTGTGCGTGTGTGCGTGTGGGTGGGTGGATGGATGTATGTGGTATTTTTAGGGGTTAAATTTTTTTTAAATTCTCATATTCTTATGTTTCAGTCTGGTATAAATAATTACATTATCTACTACATTTTATTCTTGCGTTTTTTCTTCAGGAAGATTTGATGAATTCGCTTGGATGGTACCGATCACAGAAACATTTGAAACGTAGAAATTCCGAACACCACGAACATCGCTCGAAGGCAGGTTTTCCAAAGTGACATTTCTTCGGATGAACCTCACTAGGGAAAGAAACGTCGTTGACAGTTATGAAGATTTCACACGTTGGCTATAATCTCACAGCACACAAAATTGGCGCTTGCAACAGATTACGAAATCAATTTCAAATAATTTTCACGTTCATTTGCTTTTTTTTTTTTTTCTTAACTCATCTACCAGACTCATTTCAATATATACTGGAAGATATTCGTGTAGTATTCTCCTACGGACATGGGTAGATAAATGAGAAACAAAAATAGAAATGATGATTCTGTTTAGAACACGGGGCGCAAAAGTGTGAATCAGTGACAGTAACTACTGTGCTACAACTCTGGTTTAATAACGCTAGCTAAATGGTACATAAGATACTTCGAAAACTTTGGCTGTTATTTTCTCAGAATGGTAGAGTGTCTACGGATAATCCGACATACGTGTTCGCTTATAATGAGTCCTCTTCCACAGAGCGAGATTTCTGCGATAGCGTGTAATGGCAATTGCCGCAATCTCCTCGTTTGTATTGCCACATCTCTTCTTTTACGACCGAACAGTTATACCAGTTTCGTTCATCGAGGAAACACGATTCTAGGTTCATTTACAAAATTGACTATAAGTTTTTCACAGATATTCACATTGCTTGTTCATGGAAAACAGGAAATAGAACCGAAGTCACGATACAAGAAAAACTTCAGAACATCACGTAAGTATCTCTGACCGGAGCTACACACTTCACACGTAAGGTTTTAACACCTCCTTGGCCAGTGGTGCAATCGATCTCTCGTTTCTGTGCTGTTTGTCTTTTGTGCCGCTGTAAGCAATGGCTTTTTGTGAGATATCTTTCTCGAAACATTCACAGTAAGCAGAGCCTTCACAGTATTCACTTTCAAATCGGTTTAGATGCGCCTCTTGCAGGTCTCAACCAATTTCTGTTGATTTTGAAGCCTATTGTTTGACTAAAAGCGACAGTCGTCTCCTGTCCCTGTGTGTTACGATCTTTTTACGACCACTGCTCTTACCCGTGTTACAAAAATGGTTCGAATGGCTCTAAGCACTATGGGACTTAACATATGAGGTCGTCAGTCCCCTAGACTTAGAACTACTTAAACTTAACTAACCTAAAGACATCACACATATCCATGCCCGAGGCAGGATTCGAATCGGCAACCGTAGCAGCACCGCCGTTCCGGACTGAAGCACCTAGAGCCGCTCGGCCACACCGTGTTACACGTCTACGATTCTTACACCATTTGTTGTACACCTGTTGGACTGGCCGTGTTGATACACCAACAAATCGGGCAGCTTCGTTCACGGTGTGGACATAGACACGTCCAAAGACGAAGGCTTCTTTCTGTCACGCTTCCACATCGACTCATGTTACTTCGTTGATCCCACAAAACAGGCTGTTACCGGTGGAGGGTCACGTGATGAACGCATAGTTGTAGTTTGACACCAACTTTAAGGAACTGATAACCATGCACTTTAATTCTTTTAATCCACAAACCAATCAGCCAACCAAAACTTTTTTTATCAGTCTTCTTAATACTTCTGATGCGGCTCGTCGTGAATTCATCTCAGAATACCACCTCCATTGCAAAAAGTACAGCGCGCCAAAGCGACTGTTGTTCTGCTTTAAGTGGTGAATTATATCTTGTACGGTGAGTTATTTTGGGAGCACTACTGTGTAGCCTCAGTTCAGGCAACTACTTCGGACTAAACTGCCTGAAATCAGTACCCGCATCCTTGGTCAACATTTTTATGAAGATAAAAGGGTAAGACAGCAAAAGGTTTTCTTGTTGCTGAGTTAGGGAGACCAGAGGAATACCGATGTCTGAAGAAATTTTCGGTTGTGTTTTGGAACATGTCAGTGCCACGGAAAAGTTCATGACATTTTGTGTGATCCGGGACTGTTAGACGCATAGCTGTACCAGAAAAACAGAAAATATTGAATACTTTCGAGCTATGTAAACACTTACTTAAACGAGAAGCCTGTCGGTATTGGCTCAAACACAGGGGTAATGCCAGCATCCTTAAAGGGTATACCTGCGGTATCAAATATAGACACAATGAAATTTCCTTTCTAAGAAAGCGACACATATTATCCTAACAAACATGAAAATACGTTCGTTACTCAAAATGTTTTTTCGAAAACAGAATCCAAGTTGGAAGATATAATCAACATCAGCTTTATTGAAACGCGGATATCAGTTTCTACATGTTGCTGATGGTATTCTTAAGCTTATTTTAGGATCTTAGTTTTTAAAAACAGATACTCTGTGTGTCTTCTCCGATCATTTTGCTAACTTTATTGAAATTTTAGTTAACTCCTAGTTTCTAGAAAAAATCATAAGCAGTTCACCACAGCTTAACAAGGAAAATACCACAGAATAATTGGGTCAATGTAGTCACTTGGTTGACAATATACACTCCTGGAAATTGAAATAAGAACACCGTGAATTCATTGTACCAGGAAGGGGAAACTTTATTGACACATTCCTGGGGTCAGATACATCACATGATCACACTGACAGAACCACAGGCACATAGACACCGGCAACAGAGCATGCACAATGTCGGCACTAGTACAGTGTATATCCACCTTTCGCAGCAATGCAGGCTGCTATTCTCCCATAGAGACGATCGTAGAGATGCTGGATGTAGTCCTGTGGAACGGCTTGCCATGCCATTTCCACCTGGCGCCTCAGTTGGACCAGCGTTCGTGCTGGACGTGCAGACCGCGTGAGACGACGCTTCATCCAGTCCCAAACATGCTCAATGGGGGACAGATCCGGAGATCTTGCTGGCCAGGGTAGTTGACTTACACCTTCTAGAGCACGTTGAGTGGCACGGGATACATGCGGACGTGCATTGTCCTGTTGGAACAGCAAGTTCCCTTGCCGGTCTAGGAATGGTAGAACGATGGGTTCGATGACGGTTTGGATGTACCGTGCACTATTCAGTGTCCCCTCGACGATCACCAGTGGTGTACGGCCAGTGTAGGAGATCGCTCCCCACACCATGATGCCGGGTGTTGGCCCTGTGTGCTCCGGTCGTATGCAGTCCTGATTGTGGCGCTCACCTGCACGGCGCCAAACACGCATACGACCATCATTGGCACCAAGGCAGAAGCGACTCTCATCGCTGAAGACGACACGTCTCCATTCGTCCCTCCATTCACGCCTGTCGCGACACCACTGGAGGCGGGCTGCACGATGTTGGGGCGTGAGCGGAAGATGGCCTAACGGTGTGCGGGACCGTAGCCCAGCTTCATGGAGACGGTTGCGAATGGTCCTCGCCGATACCCCAGGAGCAACAGTGTCCCTAATTTGCTGGGAAGTGGCGGTGCGGTCCCCTACGGCACTGCGTAGGATCCTACGGTCTTGGCGTGCATCCGTGCGTCGCTGCGGTCCGGTCCCAGGTCGACGGGCATGTGCACCTTCCGCCGACCACTGGTGACAACATCGATGTACTGTGGAGACCTCACGCCCCACGTGTTGAGCAATTCGGCGGTACGTCCACCCGGCCTCCCGCATGCCCACTATACGCCCTCGCTCAAAGTCCGTCAACTGCGCATACGGTTCACGTCCACGCTGTCACGGCATGCTACCAGTGTTAAAGACTGCGATGGAGCTCCGTATGCCACGGAAAACTGGCTGACACTGACGGCGGCGGTGCACAAATGCTGCGCAGCTAGCGCCATTCGACGGCCAACACCACGGTTCCTGGTGTGTCCGCTGTGCCGTGCGGGTGATCATTGCTTGTACAGCCCTCTCGCAGTGTCCGGAGCAAGTATGGTGGGTCTGACACACCGGTGTCAATGTGTTCTTTTTTCCATTTCCAGGAGTGTATTATTCTAATAAAGAAGTAAAAGCATATCTTCTCCCTAAGCAAGGTTTCGTTTCTGCATTTGATTTTAATCCATCTTAAAGCTCAGTGTTTTTTATATTCAGTTCCTGTGATAAGCTAATCAGTTATCTCCCTGACTTCACTAAGTTTAATGTTTCTTTTTTTAAAAGAAATGATTTCCTCCATCTTTTTAGCTCTATCTGCTATTCTTTGTCTGTCCTCGTCATTAGATATAACATCTTACGAAAGTGTAACCTACTTTTCTGAGATTAGGACACCTTGCCGACATTGCCTAGTATTCGTCTTTCGATACTACCCCACTCACACATCATGGCCTAAGTCAGACTTTAGTTCCTTGGCTAATGCTCGAAAAGTTACAAAACCAATGCTAGAAGAAGCACTAGAAAACATACTATCTACTTACATTATAGTTTGTACAGTAAAAAATACTAAAACGCTTACCTCCGTTTAAGCATAAACTACAAATAACATCAAAATTCAAGAAGAATTAATTTTTAGTGCCACTTTAAGACTACCGTTTACAAGAACTCTTGGTCTCTGTACACTATGTCATATATAGTCCGCTAAGCTGCCAGCCCTAACACCCAAACCTTCACATGTCAGTCAGTCAGATTGATACCAAACGTTACATATTGAAAGACTATCAACCACAATGATGTAGATCGTGCTGTGTCGTGTCGTCCGGGAGAACATGCGTAAACAGTACGTAATAAGTAATTCCAGATTTAAGGAAAAACACGACTGTGAGCATTTCTCTTTCAGAGCTCCCGTGGAGAAGTTGGAAGAGCGTTAGTTTGTGGTACCAAGTGTCTAGTGTTCGAGCTCTTGTCATGTCAGTCTTTGTACTGTAGTACGTGTGACACTTTTATTTGGTACAACATGTTCTTGACATGCAAAAGGACCGGTTGGAGTGTATAGTAGTCTTCCACTGACGGCCCTTTTCCGCTTCGTTTATTTGAAAGTAGCAAACCTATAGGTCGAATTTGCAGTTTCACAGAACAAACGTAACCAATCGTAACGGAAGACTAGAGAAACAATTGCATCAGACGTGTTGAAGTATTAATAGTAATAACAGTAACAATAATTCCAATAATAATAAAAATGGCATAATAAAAATAGTAATAGTACAGTACAAAAACTTGTATGACCACGGCTGGAGTCCAGGGCTCTTGCTATGAAAAACTAAACGCTATATTGACCACAAGGGACCTCTATACGAAAAACACTCTCAGTTATGCTTTTTCTCTGCTCATTAAATCAGATGTTACTTATTACATAAAGTTTACGCACTTTCTCCTGGACGATACCAAACTGCACAAACTATACCAGAGCTTTGGTTGATACTCTGTCGATATATAACGTTTGGTACCGATATAACTGTCTTTATGGCTGTCTTGCATACGGCGGTTTGGGCGTGAGAAAACGATGATGGGGGTGTAGCCTGACATGTCGGTATTCCCCTCCTCTGACCTACCATTTTAACCGCAGCAACTATAAAGGTACAAAAGCAAACAGACATTCAAAGCTGATGAACGTCCATAATGAGTCTCCTTCAATTTCTACAGATAGGAGCGTTTTGATGAATTCAATCATACTTCTGTCGAAGATAATCCAAGTAAAAGAAACGCTGAAATGGGAATCACGGACTAAAACATCAAAAAACAGCACAATACGGTACTATGTTATAGATTATTCATGTTGGTCCGGGTTCTTGAATACCAACGGAATAGAAATGCAAATACTCATTTTTCGTAAGTGCCTAAACGTAGATCTTCCACTTCGCGCCAAATACAGCAATCAGAACAATAGCTGGAAATCGATGGCCCTGCACCGAAAGCTCTGAATATCTTTTTATTTGATAGAATTTTTATGTATGGTATATATATGCAATGCAAAAGAGTTTCTTCTAATTCAATATCTTACAAATTACGAAACGATAATTCGAATACTACTCAAGTGTTTTGGATCAACCGGATTGTGGTATACACCACTTCTAATAAACACCGAACAACGCGCTCCTGTACGCGGCCGCCAAATACATCGCTGACGGCACTTCTCTGGGCGCCCGCTGCTTCCATCGCTGGCCGTCTTTACACGCACGCTCCCTTACGTGGCCGAGAAATACATTGCTGGCCGCACTTCTCCGGGCGGCTCGCGGCTACCATCACTGGCCCCCTTCGCGGGCGCGCGTTTGTCAGCACACAGTAATTGGCTACGCCAGGAAACATTGCGATTGGTTTTCCCTGGAAAACAGCGACTCCAGCCGACGGCTCCATTAACTAGCAAGCCTTATATAAACCCGGACGCCGCCGCAAACGATAGTTCTCATCGGGAAGTGCAGTACGCCGTGTTCCAGCTGCTTGGGGATGACTCCCCGCACCACTCGAGGTTACCTGTCTGCTCGGCGGAAATCTAGCGACTTTACTTGGAGAGACTGAACTTCACTGGACTTGGGAATAATTACGGGACGTGCACCCCACTATGCACATTTGGACATTGGTATAACCAAACTTAAATTATGTATTACTTCTGTGTGTGAGCCTGGGTAGACGCTTGGCTAACATAATTGTTAAAAAGTGATTTGTGATTTAATAAACCAGACTGACGAGGTTATTGTGTTATTCCTGGTTATAACACGGATGAAAAGTGTGAGGGAGTAGGCTAGGATCACCAAAGAAAAAGAAACTGTTGTTCATCAAGAAAATGTGTCTGCCAACTGTGTACTTTGGCTAAGAGAGAACTGACGGGTGTCAAGCGAAAAGTAGACCTCCTATTTAACAGTCTCTGAACTATTTACCCCCACATATAAAGTAATTCGTTCTGGGAAACATTTTGAATGCAATGGAAAGATTATGCTACCGCTGGTGCGTATTTTAAGGAATAATCTCGAACGAAGTGCTTCATGTAACAAAGGAGCAAAGTGTAAAAACTTTTAGTTTTTATCACTAAAATAGTCTTTCTTTGCTGTACCTCTTCACTTTGACCTTTCATTCATGTACTCTCAAGTGCAACAAAAACGTGACGTGTCCGTTCCAATAAAACGAAGTAATTTAGAGTTTAGTGCCTTAAATGGGAAAAGGATTGAACGTAGTACACACTGTATTAAACATGAAGATCCTGATAAATAGCTTATAAATACTCATCCCTTTCTTCCCAATCTAAGTACCACTTTACGTGTTTTCGTAACAACGATTCTGTAACAAGAATTTCTCAAACGACTCAATATAACGTTTTGGCACATCAGTGTATTTTAAGTTTATACCTATTCATCATTAAAATGTTAAGCTGCAAATAAAAGAAGATCTTAGTGAAGTGACGACGTAGTATTATGTAAATTTATGTCCGCAGAACTATGAATGTTGTGGACAGGAATTATATGTGCGATTCGTAACTCAAGCGTTTCATCTTTTTGTGTAACCTGACCGTTGTTCATCATTTGTTACTTATTTTGTACTTCTCAGTTTATTCCTAATCTTTCTCCCGTCATCGATATTACGAAAGGCATGTATTTAATTTGCGCTTTCATCAACTTCCCTTGGAAATTCACACGTGATGTCTTTTTAAAAATGCCGACTATTAAACTGTTTGCAAGTTGGCCATTTAGGGCCGGCCGGTGTGGCCGAGGGGTTCTAGGCGTTTCAGTCTGGAACCGCGCGACCGCTACGGTCGCAGGTTCGAATCCTGCCTCGGGCATGGATGTGTGTGATGTCCTTAGGTTACTTAGGTTTAAGTAGTTCTAAGTTCTAGTGGACTGATAACCTCAGATGTTAAGTCCCGTAGTGCTCAGAGCCATTTGAACCAGTTTTGGCCACCTCGCTCATTTTGAACCTTATTGCTACGAAGTGATTGCTATTCACATACCTCTACCCATCTATTGGTATATGTAGTAAATTTTAGAACGTTAGTTAGGTTTAGCCAACGGCCTTGCCGCAGTGGTAACACCGGTTCCCATCATGTCACCGCACTTAAGCGCTGTCGGCCTTGATAGCACTTGGATGGTTCACTATCCGGGCCTGCCGAGTACTGTCAACAAGCAGGGTGCACTCAACTCTTGTGAGGCCAATTGAGGATTTACTTGATTGAGAAGTAGTAGCACCGGTCACGAAAACTGATAACGGCGAGGAGAGCTGTGTGCTGACCACATGCGCCTCCGTATCCGTAGCTGGTGACGCCTAAGGGCTGAGGGTGACACTGTCGCCTGACGGTACCGTTGGGCCTTCAAATCCTGTTCGGATGGAATTTATTTTAGTTAGTTTTAGTCTGAACCATTTGCAAAATATTCTGCTCTTGCAACGTTACTCCGTCAACGTATCATAATACTTCAGGTGAACGACGTGCGTATAGGATGTCAACCATGTACATTCTATTAATGCGCCAAGTTTTCTCTAATTTACGTCCAGAATTTACCTTGCCTCTGACTCTCCTATGCCTGCACAGCGTTCACACACGGCGTGTCGGCAGCAGAGCGCACGCTCCTTGATTGCTGTCTGAAAACTCTGGCTGAAGTGTCGTTTTGAAATTTGTGTCTCTGATCCAAATCCCGTCAGCTTCGAAGTGATTGGCGTAACTCTGTTTTTTCTTGCAGAGGAAAACACATCGGACTAGATTTTTAACGAAATCGAAACTGTTCATTGGAACAGTGTGATGAATCGTACTAACATGCACGGTTTGCTTGTGTTTACAGCTGGCTGGACGGATTTTTATGATGAACAAAGGAGTGGGCGTCCCTCAGTCGTGACTGACCAGATAGTGAACAAGGTCAAAGAAACGATTGGTAGCGACCGTGATTGTACTAGATGAACACAATTTTTCCAGAAATTTTCAAAGCGTTTCTGCAAGAAATCATTACTAAAACGATGTTCGGAAACTGTGTGCGAGGTAGGTAACAAAATAACTCACAGATCAACACAAAGTCAACAGAATCACATCTTCAAGGAAATACCTAGGGCGCTTAGATCCGTAAGGTGAACAAGTCCGTGATTCGGTTGTTACTGGGGAGGAAACATGGGTGCCTACATACCCCTCCAAGAAAAAGACAGTCAAAGCAGCGAACCATCAGCGAACAAACTCAAAACCGTTGCTATAGAGCTAGAAATCATTACCTCTGTCTTTTGGGACTGTAAAGGGATACTTCTTACTGAATTTCTGCCCCACGGGGGAACCCTGAATGCTGCGCGGTACTGTGAACTCCGAACAAATAACGAAGGGTGACAGAGAACAAAAGAAGGGAAATATTAAGGAAGGCAGCCAGCACGCCAATGAAACTATTGGATTCATGTGGTTGGCGCACTGACAACCACCCACCTCACAGCCCTGACCATCGGATTTTCATCAAACCACCTCTCTGAAGTTGTCTAATGGTAAAAAAAAAGATTTTCCACCACCAACGACGTCCACAATGGTATCAAACAGTAAGCCAGAGAGAAACCGGAATTTTGACTGATTTGTGACTAATGTATCAACCATTGACTCACAAAGTGCATTGAGAACAAGGGCAACTACGTCAAAAACTGTATTGGACGTACACGTATGTGTGCCAGCCGTTCTTAAAAATTTAGAGTTTTGAACACTTCAATTCCGAACGCCTCGCACGAATGCAAATCGTCCTTTTCGTCGGAAGATGTTCAGTTTTATTTACTTCTTTCTATTTTTATTTTTGCTTATACATGGTCCCTCTGCGAAGAAATTTGTTTGCTTATGAACCCAGTACAGTTCCCCATCAGACAGGGAATTTTTTTTGTAACATCCCAGTACCAAATATTTCCTATTCCAGGGGAATAACTTAAACGGAAGCTACGGTTTCTAACGTCTGCGAAGTTTGGAGCGCTCTCTCAATAATCTGGGGAACTTGTCCGATCCTTCGGTCTCAATGGAAGAAATTATTCAAGTCCGCTCTTCAATTCGCCACTGTGAACACAACGTTCGCAGCCGCTAAGTTTGTTTCAACTTAAGACAAACGCGACTAATTATCATTGTAGCAAAAGCGGACTTGGCTCAAAATAAGTGACAGATTACTCTCCTTGTTTAGGCGTCAGTTTTGTTTCGCTACTGCTAAAGTAAACATTAAGTGCTAAAGACATATCGTTGACATCCATTTCAACTTCTGAACTCTGCAATCGTTTAACGTTTGTGGCAAGCATAAATGAAGAGGGGTGTGGGGCAGGAAGGTCCTAGAAGGAAGAAGTAGGTCTTTGTTGGTCGAATAAACTGTCCGCAAACTTTGGATTCTAAATTCCTAACTTTGTTTCTTCCGTACGTGTATATTACAGTTGCCACCCGTTTGCGAGAAAACTGCATGTGGTGCCTGATTAAAAGCTCCCTCGCGTTCCTATTGCAACATTCCACGTTTCACTAGGCTTTAACAAGGTGTTAAACACGGCTGCCGTCGTATCGTAGTCAGTGTGTCTCATTACAATGTTAGGCATATTACTGTGCTGCTCAGTAGCAGCCTTTCTTTGTTACAATTAACAACCCGAAATGCCGTCTAATTTCCACAACGTTCCCATCTATACAATTTTATGCTGATATATTAAATGTGAATAATTTTCTGAGACAGTATTACAAATTCATGGATGAGTTTCTTTTATGTTGGTAATTAGATTTGGGGGAGGGGGAGGGTAGAGAATGTCTATAATACAGCAGTCCAAACTTAGTGACACTATCCCCCATCAACTGTGCAACATTCCATCTGTTTGATTTATCAAACCTGCCTCCTCACTTACTACAGTACTAATCATTAATGTGGGTGCACCCCCTGTAATTAAAAGAAGTTGCTTTTGAAGTCTCATATCTTACTTAAACTTTGTTGACCGGAAAGCAATACAACAATTTAGCACTTGACACTGTACTGCATACAGTCTTCTCCTTCCTCTTCTTCCGTTCAGAACTGAGGCAATACACCTTTTCCGACTTCACATAATTAACGCCAAAGTTTTCTCAGCCATCTTACATCGCTTCTTCTTGAAAGTTGTACCTGTTCACAACGGCTGGAATTCTGTCTTCATTAATCCGCTTGAGGTGTTGTCTCCATTCCTTCCTGAATTCTTTAATCTTCTCATGTCAATTACAAATCCCAGTTCTTCATTTTTATATGGTATCTCATTGAGTAACGTTCAACAGTTCTTAGAAATCTCATTATATCTGGTTGCATGTCATTTTGTCTCTTTTCTCTCAACCCACGAGGCAACGAACGCACTGCACTGTTTTGAACAGATTAAGTTTTGTGTATTTGGTAAATTTATTTTTAAAATTTAATTCATCGTTCCACGCCATGTTGAAAACTGTAGGTTATCTTTTCTATGTCTTTGAATATCTGTAGACTTATTTCACTGCCTACATTCAAGAGGGAACTCAAGACTTACATATTAGGGACGGTATAGCCACCATTGTTGTGCCCCTCTCATCGTTTTCTTTCTCCTCTCCATCATAGCTTCGAATTTTACCATTCTATTTCTCTTCCTCTAACCTATCTACCTCTTCTATATCTCTTTCACCCCACTTCATCGTCTTATGTCTCTGCTTGATGAGAATAACTCACAAGCTGCAAGAATATAACGAGAAAATTCCCAACTAGCAATAGGACTGACATTCATAAAAGAAAAATATGTTTACTTTCATATACAGAGTCATTATTATTATTATTATTCTTGGTTGTCATAATTATTTTTTGATTGTTATAATTATCATTGTACTACTTTTATAATCTCTATTTTTTTTCTTTAACATTAATACTGTATAACATGTTATATGTCCTTAACGTTCTGTAGAAACTAAAATTTGTTGAATCTGAGTATGCCTGGTTAGGTGTAAGAGAGGGCCTGAAGGCCCTAATCTTGCCAGGTAAAATAAATGCATAAATAAATAAATAATTGAAATTGGAAGATTGGCCACGCGGAGTGGTCGCGTGGTTAAAGGCGCCATGTCACGGATTGCGCGGCCCCTCCCCCCCGGAGGTTCGAGTCCTCTCTCCTTATGAATTCACGCCCATATAAACTATTTTTTTTTTTTTTTTTTTTTTTTTTTTTTTTTTTTTTTTTTTTTTTGAAGATTGCTAAATTCTAGAATGAACCCGGAATTTTCCGTTGTGTGCCATAACTTCTGTTTTGTTGTTGTTGTGGTCTTCAGTCCTGAGACTGGTTTGATGCAGCTCTCCATGCTACTCTATCCTGTGCAAGCTTTTTCATCTCCCAGTACCTACTGCAACCTACATCCTTCTGAATCTGCTTAGTGTATTCATCTCTTGGTCTCCCTCTACGATTTTTACCCTCCACGCTGCCCTCCAATACTAAATTGGTGATCCCTTGATGCCTCAGAACATGTCCTACCAACCGATCCCTTCTTCTGGTCAAGTTGTGCCACAAACTTCTCTTCTCCCCAATCCTATTCAATACTTCCCCATTAGTTATGTGATCTACCCATCTAATCTTCAGCATTCTTCTGTAGCACCACATTTCGAAAGCTTCTATTCTCTTCTTGTCCAAACTATTTATCGTCCATGTTTCACTTCCATACATGGCTACACTCCATACGAATACTTTCAGAAATGACTTCCTGACACTTAAATCTATACTGGATGTTAACAAATTTCTCTTCTTCAGAAACGCTTTCCTTGCCATTGCCAGCCTACATTTTATATCCTCTCTACTTCTACCATCATCAGTTATTTTGCTCCCCAAATAGCAAAACTCCTTTACTACTTTAAGTGTCTCATTTCCTAATCTAATACCCTCAACATCACCCGACTTAATTCGACTACATTCCATTATCTTCGTTTTGCTTTTGTTGATGTTCATCTTATATCCTCCCTTCAAGACACCATCCATTCCGTTCAACTGCTCTTCCAAGTCCTTTGCTGTCTCTGACAGAATTACAATGTCATCGGCGAACCTCAAAGTTTTTATTTCTTCTCCATGGACTTTAATACCTACTCCGAATTTTTCTTTTGTTTCCTTTACTGCTTGCTCAATATACAGATTGAACAACATCGGGGAGAGGCTACAACCCTGTCTTACTCCCTTCCCAACCACTGCTTCCCTTTCATGTCCCTCGACTCTTATAACTGCCATCTGGTTTCTGTACAAATTGTAAATAGTCTTTCGCTCCCTGTGTTTTACCCCTGCCACCTTTAGAATTTGAAAGAGAGTATTCCAGTCAACATTGTCAAAAGCTTTCTCTAAGTCTACAAATGCTAGAAACGTAGGTTTGCCTTTCCTTAATCTTTCTTCTAAGATAAGTCGTAAGGTCAGTATTGCCTCACGTGTTCCAGTGTTTCTACGGAATCCAAACTGATCTTCCCCGAGGTTGGCTTCTACTAGTTTTTCCATTCGTCTGTAAAGAATTCGTGTTAGTATTTTGCAGCTGTGACTTATTAAGCTGATAGTTCGGTAATTTTCACATCTGTCAACACCTGCTTTCTTTGGGATTGGAATTATTATATTCTTCTTGAAGTCTGAGGGTATTTCGCCTGTTTCATACATCTTGCTCACCAGATGGTAGAGTTTTGTCAGGACTGGCTCTCCCACGGCCGTCAGTAGTTCCAATGGAATATTGTCTACTCCGGGGGCCTTGTTTCGACTCAGGTCTTTCAGTGCTCTGTCAAACTCTTCACGCAGTATCATATCTCCCATTTCATCTTCATCTACATCCTCTTCCATTTCCATAATATTGTCCTCAAGTACATCGCCCTTGTATAGACCCTCTATATACTCCTTCCACCTTTCTGCTTTCCCTTCTTTGCTTAGAACTGGGTTTCCATCTGAGCTCTTGATATTCATACAAGTCGTTCTCTTATCTCCAAAGGACTCTTTAATTTTCCTGTAGGCGGTATCTATCTTACCCCTAGTGAGACAGGCCTCTACATCCTTACATTTGTCCTCTAGCCATCCCTGCTTAGCCATTTTGCACTTCCTGTCGATCTCATTTTTGAGACGTTTGTATTCCTTTTTGCCTGTTTCACTTACTGCATTTTTATATTTTCTCCTTTCATCAATTAATTTCAATATTTCTTCTGTTACCCAAGGATTTCTACTAGCCCTCGTCTTTTTACCTACTTGATCCTCTGCTGCCTTCACTACTTCGTCCCTCAAAGCTACCCATTCTTCTTCTACTGTATTTATTTCCCCCATTCCTGTCAATTGCTCCCTTATGCTCTCCCTGAATCTCTGTACAACCTCTGGTTCTTTTAGTTTATCCAGGTCCCATCTCCTTAAATTCCCACCTTTTTGCAGTTTCTTCAGTTTTAATCTACAGGTCATAACCAATAGATTGTGGTCAGAGTCCACATCTGCCCCTGGAAATGTCTTACAATTTAAAACCTGGTTCCTAAATCTCTGTCTTACCATTATATAATCTATCTGATACCTTTTAGTATCTCCAGGGTTCTTCCATGTATACAACCTTCTTTCATGATTCTTAAACCAAGTGTTAGTTATGATTATGTTGTGCTCTGTGCAAAATTCGACCAGGCGGCTTCCTCTTTCATTTCTGTCCCCCAGTCCATATTCACCTACTATGTTTCCTTCTCTCCCTTTTCCTACACTCGAATTCCAGTCACCCATGACTATTAAATTTTCGTCTCCCTTCACAATCTGAATAATTTCTTTTATTTCATCATACATTTCTTCAATTTCTTCGTCATCTGCAGAGCTAGTTGGCATATAAACTTGTACTACTGTAGTAGGCGTGGGCTTCGTATCTATCTTGGCCACAATAATGCGTTCACTATGCTGTTTGTAGTAGCTTACCCGCATTCCTATTTTCCTATTCATTATTAAACCTACTCCTGCATTACCCCTATTTGATTTTGTGTTTATAACCCTGTAGTCACCTGACCAGAAGTCTTGTTCCTCCTGCCACCGAACTTCACTAATTCCCACTATATCTAACTTCAACCTACCCATTTCCCTTTTTAAATTTTCTAACCTACCTGCCCGATTAAGGGATCTGACATTCCACGCTCCGATCCGTAGAACGCCAGTTTTCTTTCTCCTGATAACGACATCCTCTTGAGTAGTCCCCGCCCGGAGATCCGAATGGGGGAACTTCTGTTTTAGTAGCAGATATTTTTGGATTGTAATGTTTTCTCCCTGACTCATATGACTTATACACAGAGTGTTGTATCTCTGCCTCTATATTTTGTAATAAAGTTACATCTTCTGCATACTGCATAGCATTTAGATGGTAGTTAACTTTTCCAGTTTCTTATGTTTTTAATATAGATGATAAAAACAGTCGATGACACGCTACATTCCTGCCTAAAAGCCTGATGTATTTTTATGTTGTCTGTATCTAAAGTGCTTGTGTTTATGATAATTTTCATCTCTTTTCGTGTGCTCGTGACTACATGTATAAATGCCTAAGATGTTCTCGCTTGTCCATTATAGTCTGTTTCTGATGATAGAGTCAAAGGCTTTTTCGAAGTCAATGAAAGCAACATGTTTTTCTAAACTGATAAGTAGTCGTTTTTCTAAAATTCTCTTGATGCTAAAAATATATAACCTCGCGAGAGTCCTTTCCTAAACGAACTTTGCTGTTCGTGAGACTTATACTCCTGTAATTGCTATCGCTTTTCTTAGGACCTTTATAAAAACAGAAATTACTTCGACGCTTCTTCAGTCACTGGGGATTTTATAATCTCATCAGCATTCATTAAATAAATCTAACAGTCTTAGTTCGCACAGCGTCTCTCCACACTTAAGAAGTTCAGCACTTATTTCAGCTGGACCACAAATTTTGCGATTTTTTTCAGAGTTATCAAAATCTGATGAATTTCATGTAAGGCTGTTGAATCAACTGTCATGTTATAACTAGGTGTTGTGTTTTGTGTATTTATTGCAACGGTTTCACATTACCATTTACTTTTATAACGTTGTATCCACTGTTCCTCAATAACTGGATAATTCTAGCATTATCTCTTTTCTCTTCCTCATTAAGTTCTTTGATAATTTGTTTGCAAAGTTCTGTTTTCTAAGTAGATCATGTACGATATTTGTAATTAATTTTGTACAAGGAGTCTTGATATGTTTTTATTATTATCTTCATACCATAGTTTCACTTTTCCTTATATTTCTTCGTTTCTCGTGTTCTCTTTTGTAGCAGGAGTTCATAAGCCTTTTGTTTTTGCTTCACAGCCTCTTCAATTTCTGTATTTCATACTTTTAACTCTCTTCTCCTTCTTAACATTTACTTCTTGGGAATTGCTTCAAATGCTCAACTGAATATATGTAAAGCCTTTTTCAGGAATAAGACATTCATAATTATACGTAGATGGCACGAAACTGTAAACCAGTAATAGATCATTGTGAACTTTAAAATGACGAACCAGGTCAAGACGCAAAGATGCAGAGAGAAACAGATATACATGGGGATGTAAGTGCAGTTATTTTTATTGGTTTCTAAGGAAAATATGCTGATTACACCAGTATTTACTTCATTTACAGGCTAATAATGATAGATATTAAGAGTAGTATGTTTTTAGGTTGCTTAGTATCTCCAAGTACTTGTCTCAATAGCAAATCATTAATGCTTACTTTCCCCTGGGCAGCAGGGCAGGTGTTCAAGTGCAGACACGTGGTCGCAATATGGTTAGTCTATACTGACAGGCGTAGTCCACTTAGTGATGTAGTTACGACTGTGCAGAAAAACGTAAGGTAGTAAATTATGAGATGTTAGCGGGAAGACGTTTACTGCCTTAAGCGTATTGACCAAACTGGGAGCCGACTACTTTTCTTTATTTTTGTTTGTTTATTTGTTTTACACATAAATATAACCGCACAACAGTGTTAGTCCACTGTGTATTTTATATCGTTAAACATCATAAACTGTATTTTATAAGTAATGAAAGTTAGCTGATCGCATACGTTCTGCACCTTTGTGTAACCAAAGCAGTTACTTTTAGCACAAGTAGAGTTTGCGTGCGGAAACACAGAAAGATATGTATAATTATTGTTGTTATTTTGCACTCAGTACGACATTTTTCATCATCATCAAAGGAAACTCTTTCCTGTTACTGTTGACAAATGCGATAGTTGTTTGTGAATAACAGAAGCATGTTTTATTTAAGTTCGACGAAGTGTTGGAGCGATGCTCTGTATGCTTTTGTTTCGTGGTGTCCTTTTTCAGTTTGCCTTCTCGTTAATGGAATAACATTTCCTAACGCTACATGATAAATCTGTATTGTTTTATTTTTACTATGGCATTCCTCTGTTTCACTATACAAATGTCCGGCCCCGGTAGCTGAGTGGTGCCGGCGCGGTAACTCAGCGTGTTCGGTCAGAGGGTTAGCTGCCCTCTGTAATAAAAAAAACTGAGTTAATGGATCAACGATGAACTGAAACGGGTGTCTTACGACGTCCGCCCCGAGCAGATGAAACGAACGAAAACGAACAAAATGAGATTTAAAAAAAAGTGGTCAGCGTGACAGACTGTCAATCCTAAGGTCCCGGGTTCGATTCCCCGCTGGATCGGAGATTTTCTCCGCTCAGGGACTGGGTGTTGTGTTGCCCTAATCGTCATCATTTCATCCCCATCGACGCGCAGGTCGCCGAAGTGGCGTCAACTCGAAAGACCTGCACCAGGTGAACGGTCTACCCGACGGGAGGCCCTAGCCACACGACATATCATTTCATTTTCACTATGCAAATGAACAATTTTCGAATAAAAGCTGAATTAAATATTGACAAATTCAGTTTTGGTATAAATACTGTTTATTTTTAAGTAACAGCGAAGAGAATATCTATGTAGGTCAAAAATGTTCCGCAGGTTACCCGGCCACTTATATACCCTCATTCAGTTTTTGGACGGTTCACAGCTTCCGGCTTTTACAGGAATCTAGTTGGACACTAACTTTTCTGGGTTTTTTCTTTTTTTTTCCACCGAAGTGTTGCCACCTACCTTGGTGTAAAGGATGAACGCGTAATTTTCTCTTTACTTCTGCGCGAAAGAGGTGATGAGTACTAGGCCCATCGACCCTGCTAAGGTGTTGGTTTCTTTATTGCATTTATTTAATGTTACACGTTGCTCCAGTTGACTTTACACTTTTGTTAGGACACTGATCGCATACGCAACGAAAGCGATAGTTATGAGGTATCCCTTATAGGTATGAAAGACACCTAACGTACAGGTAATGAGAGTACGACGGTAACGGATCAAAGCTGCTAGTAAAACAACCGCAGTCCACTCTTACTTAGTGTAGTTTACGGTAGCCTACGGTAGTTATACAGCTCTATCGACAGCACGTGAAAGCCCATTGTTCCTACTGCAGTTTCACCAAACGGTCAGCGCTGCCCGCCGAGCAGCGCGGCCACTTTGTGCGATTGGCTGCAAAGCAGCTGCGCTCACACACGGGGCGGTATTACCTGCCGGCGCGATGTCACGTGACGTGCCTCTGACCCGGAGTGGGAATAGTCGTACGCGCCACCGCCCTGTCCCGGAACGGCAGCGCGGCTATAAATAGAGGCTGCTGGCTGCTGTCCGGTGACGGGTGATCGATGGCTCAGGGCCGATCCTAACGTGCAGTGCGTGCGGGGCCGTGGGACAGCCCGTGGGAGGGGGCAGCCGCCAGACACTGCATGTCAATTAGCAGCTGTCTCGTACAGCGGGCCTTGAGAGGGTGACCGGAGCACCGCCCATAGGCAGCGAAAGCGTCGTCTCGCTACTACCCCTCCTGTTTTGCGAATAACTAACGCAAATGAGCGGAAGCACTACCGGATTAATCAATGTGGAGAAAAAGTTGAACTGCAGAAAATATTAAGGTAAGGTTAGCTGGTGAAATGAAATGATCGTATGGAACTGACAGTCGGGAGTCCTCAACTCGGCCGCTGAGTTGCAAGTCCTTTCAGTTGACCTCACACTGGATGACTTAGGTCTCGATGATGATGACAACAAAGCACAAAATCCCTGAGCGAAGAAAATCTCTGATCCAGCCGGTAATCGAACCCGTGGCCGCAGCATGACTGTCAGACGCGCTGATTACTCAGCTAAGGGTGGCGGACAGTTTAGCAGTTCAGACGGAATATAGAAGGCTGTAAGAAAAACATTTACAATGTGACAGAGATACAGGTTCCCTGATGCAAATTCCGAGAGGATAGTTACGCCGACGATAATAGAAAAAAGTTTTATCTCCTCGTGAATACAGAGTGGTTTTGGTTAAAACGCAAGTTGCAGGGTAGTTTTTATTACGTAAAGCTGTTTATTGTATTGTTGACACTGAGACGGAACTGGAGAAATATTTAGCGTTTTCCAATTGTATAGCCTAGAAAATGGCACTTAGACTCGCAAATACTTGGACGTTTTATTCGCCAAAAGATACTCTAACGGATTTATTACACTGTATAGTGGAAATGAATCTGACATAAAACACGTCGCGTAGAAGACTGGATGAATAGAAAGACTAGTGGTGGGCGATTTCTGGGAAGGTCTGTTTCGGTTCTAGTCAGTTGTACGACTACGAGAGACAATCCTGACCCTACAGCTTACCCTGGAAAGTCGATTAATGAAAAGCAAATCTACGTTCATAGCATTTCTAGATTTACAGAAAGCTACTGTCAGTACTGAATGGATTTATGAAAGAAACAAGGGTAGAAAACCGGGGATACAACGTTTACTTCAATTTGTGCAAATACCAGACTGCAGGGTGAAGAGTGGAAGGATGTGAAGGGGAAGTTGTTGAGAAGGAATTGAGACAGGAATGTAAACTATCTATGATGTTATTCGATCTCTACATTGAGCAAGCAATAAAGGGACACATGGAGAAATTTGAGAAGGGAATTAAACTTTGAATAGAAATAAAAAATGGCTCTGACCACTATAGGACTTGCTGGGAACGTTCAAAAGACGTAAGTAAACTAATATCTGTCAATTTTTAGGGGAAAAGCTTCTCGGACAAGTTAACAATCGAATTATATGTTACTAATCGTTACTTTCATTTGGAACGATATATTTGACGTAAAAATGGATGAAAGATTTCCGAATTGACACTGTTACTTCAAATGATTTAATTTCTTTATAAGTGCACCACATGACTCAGGTGATACATTTTGCAGTTCACAGGTATATTAAGCTAGCAAATACTGTATTATATGTGGTTAGCAAAACAAACCACATAATGTTATTTTTTACATTCTTGCAAATAGTACTCTTAGATTTGATATGTTTATTAGCATATTCGGCAACTCACATTACTTGTCACAACTTTCTACTTCCATTGATAAGTACGGACTTCAAACTTTTTAGTATATAATAAAAATGCATGAACTATTTTGCTTCACAGAAGTAGGTAAAGCCAATCGAAATACCCTACAACAGAGATGTAACAGTGAGTATGCTATGAAGGAGGAGAGGGGAGGGCGACATGATTGGAGTAGGGCAGGGGTTGCAAGCAGTGGGAGAGAGGATTTGGGGAACGAAGGAAGACGTTTCTTCCAGTCAATCATTCTTGTCAGTCTGCTGCCTGACAGTCAATGTTGAATACATGAAGTACTCAATTATAGTCCCTCTCCGTTGATTCAGTATGTGTCTATATTGTCAATTTATTTCTACCGCCTCTAGTATAATGTTCTATGTTTGAAGATTGTCTATAGCAGACCCTGACGTTTTTAACACTGTGAAACTTCTCGTCAATGAAGAAGACGAGAATTTCGAGTCGTAAGAAGGTAACATCTAACAGTTGTTTGATGTTTTTTCTCTTCTGAGCCACTTTTCTCGTAAAACAAATAACTGTATAGTTCATCTGCTGCTGGGTGATAAACTGTAGCACATGTAACTTCCAAAAATATCAATCAAGGTCTGGAAAAGCAGTGAAGCCCTTTGGACTTAAATGGAAAAATAAGATGTTACGACGGAACGCGACATTTTACAAATACTAGTACTGTACATAATAATCACACAGAGTGCATGATCAAAAGACTGTTGGAGCAATAAAGCGAATGTCACAGTCTACAGCAAGGTGCAGTAATAGGTGAAGACAGAAATGTAAGTAGTGCACCTTACACATACTTCTGTTGCTGATGTAAGAATTGATGTTGGAAACTGTGAACGTTAAAATATGTATAAAAGACTTTGAAGATCTTTTGTAGGTTCTATAAAGACATGCGATGAATCAACAGCAGTACAGCAGACATGAATCCAGTCAAACTCACATTTTAGCAGAGATAAGGGTATCAGAAATCCTTAAGGCAGCGGTGGTCAAGATTTCGCTCGCGGTCCTTGCCCGAGCATGACTTCCAAAGCGCTCAGCCTCGCGTCACATTTCCCCCACCGCCATGTAACACTGTCTGAGCGCAAGAAGGAGGAAAAGCGTAAGACTGGGATCGCGCTGCATTTAAATGACAGTACAGTCGCACTGTATACGACTTGGTTTTATATTTCACCTTTCTCAACAACGAAGGTCGCAAGCGAAACAAATTTTCAGTATTATTTGATTGTTTTTGGTGCACTGAATACATAATACAGTTTTTGTCTGTTACAGATTGCTGGCATAAGTACAGACACAGACAGTTCACAAAATTTCGCACTGAAGTTGTCACGTCATTGAGACTAATTTAATTTCATAACCCAAAAAAGGTCTTGCACACAAATATGTCGATCGAAATGTTGTAGCTCTTTTGTAGCCACAGTAAAGAGGGGAGGAAACTATCTGAGGAAAACAATTTAGAGGTCTTGGACAGTTTTAATGTAAAAGTATTAGTCATAACTGGAATTACCTCGCAGTTCAATCTATCACATATGTACATGCACAGGGCCGCTTTAAATTGAAATGACAAACGTTTTCGTAAACACTTCAGAAACAAATGTAAGACAGACAGTGTCCCCTAAATCTTTATAAAGTTATCCTTGTAATTCTCTCTAGGTTGCAATGAATTCTTCAGACCTCGCACTTTCTTCAACGCCAGTGAGCTTAGGGAACTGGACTGTCATTGTGAGAATGTATCCCTTCTACAGCATGATTTTCTTTTTATATGGGTCCCCATCAAATCAGAAAGATGTTACCTTGCAAAGTATTACTGTGAGCAGTGTGCAGTCAAGTCCACTTATAATATGAAGGCTGCACTCCAATCTGGGTATTCTAACTTTTGTTCCTACACTCCTTTCTCCTTCACAAATAGAAGAGTAGCGATTTTAAATCGAAAAATTGTTCTACGCTCGCTCTTTGAATTAATCTACGTATTTTGCAGTAACATATTAGGTCTCCATACTCTTCTTTTAGTTCCATTCAAAACGGTTGCATCTGACAATGGGATAAGGCGTACGACTTCAGAAATTTTACTATTCGTACCATCAATTTCTTCATGTGCTACAGGACTACAAATTTAGCAAAAAATTCTATTTGATGCACTAAACACTGAAGGCTCTCTATCGATATTTGTAATTTTTTGCTCTTCGTTGTCAACTAAATTTTTAAATTCTTTCTGCAAGGTTTTTTTATATGTCTTTTCATAGCGGATATGCACTACCTGTTACTTACGCCAATTGAGAATTCTTTTCCCTCTCTTCTGTCATTCCCATTTATTTTAAAGGACTCCAACAATAGATTGACTCTTTTGTGCAAACAGTTACTGTATCAATGACCGTCCTTCATACCGGGAACAGATAACCGAGTTTAAATAGCGCCGACAGCACGATTCTGCCGAACTGAAGAGGATTTTGCTGACCGAAAAATGCCACAGCAGAATGACAAACGAAATGTCGCCCTGATCCGGGTACTTTCGAGAAGGACTCAGCAAAGAAGAGATACAGGCCGCACGCGTGAGTCTGGAACGCCGTGGCCGGCCCATCCCTAAGGCCTGTTATCGCGGTGCCGTTCTCCCGAATTCGTCACGATATATTAGCCACCGGCAGTCGTAGAGGTAATGGAGTAATTTTGTGGTCTCCACATTTTAAATGTGCCGCAACACGACGTGGCATGGACTCGGCTAATGTCTGAAGTAGTGCTCCAGGGAACTGATTCTACGAATCCTGCAGAGCTGTCAATAGATCCTTGAGAGTACGATGCGGTTGAGGCCTCTTCTGAACACCACATTGCAAGGCATCCCATATATGGTCAATAACAGTCATTTTTGGGTAGTTTGGTGGGCAGCGGGAGTGCTTAAACTCAGAAGAGTGTTCTTGGAGCCACTCTGTAGCAATTCTGGACGTGTGGGGCGTCGCACTGTCCTGCTGGAATTGCCAATGTCCGTCGGAGTGCACAATGGACATAAGTGCAGGATCAGACAGGATGCTTACGTACGTGTCACTTGTCAGAGTCGGATCTAGACTATCAGGGTACCATATCACTCCAACTGCACACAACAGAGCCTCCACCAGGTTGAACCGCCACTGCTGACATGTAGGGTCCATGGATTCATGAGATTTTCTCCATACCCATACACGGCCATCCGCTCGATACAATTTGAAGCGAGACTCGTCCAACCAGGCAACATATTTCCAGTCATCAACAGTCCAATGTCGGTGTTGGCAGACCCAGACGAGGCGTAAAGCTTTGTGTCTTGCAGCTTTCAAGGGTACACGGATGGGCCTTCGGCTCTGAAAGCCAATATCGATGATGTTTCGTTGAATGGTT
The DNA here is from genome assembly GCF_023864345.2 of Schistocerca serialis cubense. NCBI lineage: Eukaryota > Metazoa > Arthropoda > Insecta > Orthoptera > Acrididae > Schistocerca > Schistocerca serialis. The sequence goes on along the minus strand of NC_064645.1, from coordinate 579,378,047 downwards.
TGCATGCTGAAACTTGTTGATTGCCCAGCATTGAAATCGGCAGCAATTGGGGAACGTTTGGCTTCTGTCACATTGAACGATTCTTTTTAATCGTCGTTTCTCCCGTTCTTGCAGGATCTTCTTCCGGCCGCAGCGGTGTCGGAGATTTGATGTTTTACAGGACTCCTGATATTCACGGTACGTTCGTGAAATGGTCATACGGGAAAATCCCGACTTCATCGCTACCTCGTAGATGCTGTGTCCCATCGCGTGTGCTCCGACTATAACATAACGTTCAAACTCACTTAAATCTTGATAACTGGACTTTGTAGCAGCAGTAACCAATCTAACAACTGCGCCAAGACACTTCTTGTCTCATATAGCCGTTGCCGATCGCAGCGCCGTATTCGGCCTGTTTGCATATCTCTGTATTTCAATAAACATTCTTATACCAGTTCCTTTGGTGTTTCTTGGCAAGGAAGTCAGCTCGGTCCTTTTTTAAGGCCACCATCCTAGTATTCTATTTAGGTAAAACAGAAGATACCAGACCGGAATTCAAGTCCTCAACTAAGTGATGCAAGTCCAGTATCAAATGGGAACCCGTTATTGTTTTCGAGAAGTGGTACGCTATGTGCTAGCAACATGTGTCACCATCCCGTTTACTTCCATTCAACAGTCATCGCCAGCAACATAAGCACAGATTTCGCACGATGTTTTACCCCTATTACTGGCACATTCAGAAAGATAATTCAGCAACGTAGCCGATTTTAGCCGTACAGAGGTCATTTCCATGATGCCAGGTGCACACTGTACGTTATAAGAATACGTCCGCTGCGTAAGTGGTCATCACATCAACCACACGGCGCAGTTATAACTTTGACACTCAATAACACATCAGCAGAAGACGAAGGCAAATCATATGGGCTGTGATCCTACACAGGAAATAACGCGAATTATCGCTGTGTTACCAGTGTTTACTACGACGGCGCCGAACTGTACTTATTTTTCACCACGGTCTAAAACGTTTCTTTAGCTAGTGGAGTACCCATTAAACAAACTGAATCTCTTAAAGACTACCACAAATATTATATTCAGCTAACTTCATATACTTGGACTAAGCAGTTACCTGAAAGGAGAGTTGTGTGAAATGGCGGTTTCATCAACTGATAAGACATAATGTCTACGGGACTACGGTGATTGATATGTCGACGTAGTAAAAACCAGTCTCGGTCGCTCTGTATTATGACGACGTTGGTAGTGGTTTCGGTCAGTGGGCTCATCATCAGACGCCCATTAAAGATAAAAAGCATTTATACGACAAAATATCAAAGTAGTAACGGTCTAATACAATAGAAAAAAAGCCAGCTCGAATATGTCTTAGCCTTTTGTCTGTGTTTATTGGCTTCCTTCTTACATTTCCTGTTTGCACAACTGTCTCAGAGTTTGCGTTAGGCTCTTAAGAGCATTTACCAGGTGAGATGGATAACATCTTTCAGGCATGACATTCCATAGCATACCTCTATTCACACTATCCAATGCTTTTTCAAAACTCACAAAAGCAATATCATTTTCCTTATTGAGCTCTCGTCCCTTTTCTATAATTTATTGCAGTGTAAAAACATTGTCAACAGCTGATCGTCCTAGTTCTTCTTCAGATACTAGTTTTTCCATGACATTTTCAGGTCTGGAAGTCAAGATTTTTGCATAAAATTACTAGGCTAAATTCACAAGGCTTGTATATCGATAGTTACAACATTTACTTTTATGGCCCTTTTTAAAAGTAGATATTACTTAGCCTCTTAGCCAGTCTTTTGGTACGCTCTTACTTCTACAACACTGTTTAAATATGTAAAGAGGACTTAAATGTAAGAACTAACACAGCGGTAATGACAATAATGCTTTACTCCTCAGAAAGTTATCAGCAAAAGGGAAATGATGAAAGTAAAACGACTTCTTGTAGATCGTGATACTAGACTAAATGCAATTTTAAATGCGGATGTCCTGACTATGATTCATCATAAAGATGAACTTTGGATCTGGTAGCCTCAGATTACGACCTAACGTTGTCGGTAGATAAAACGAAAGTGATGGCACTTCAGGGAAGACAACGAGTGAGATGTAAAATAATCTTGAATAAAAAGATCTTGTAGCATCTAAGATGCAACAACAAGTATGAATATAACCATGACGTAGACCAGAAATTAAATAAATTTACTTCCAGATGTGAAACTATCATAAAGTTTACAAAATAAATTCAGAAAAGCCACCCAGCTAAAGTTTTATAAGAGAACAGCAGAAGTGAAGCACGGGCAAAACCAAGGTACCAAGCAAGCAGAATACAGGCTCAAGGAATCAGATTTCTAAGAAGACTGGAAGTATGTATGAGATCAAAAAAGAAACGAAACTGTAAGGGAATATTTAGGAATATACAACCTAAACAAAAAATAAAGAAAACGGGAGTAAATGGAAGCAACGTGTAGAACGTAAGCATGGGGAAAATTCCCGGTAAAGGGAATAATCAATGCACTAGAACAAGAAATGTAGGAACACCATATTAGATTTGGATTTGCCTAATACATGAAGTCAGTTCCTGAGCAGAGGTCTACGGAGTAAACAGCAGAGATCAGGCAGTTACAAAGGCTAACTCACCCCTGTTTTGCCTTAGATGGAATGTAATTTAGTTTAGTAAGACGTATCCATTACAAATAAAAGAGAAAATTAGCAACCATATATGTCTTACGATTTTAAATACTGAAAACAAATTAATACTGACCTATTACTGCTGTGACATCCAAATAACATACTAAAACGGCACATACATTGCTCACATAATGTGCCAAGCCACAGATGTCCAGAATATTGTCTGATGGTCTTAACGGCAATGTCAGACGACAATGACGTGAGCAAAAGATCTCTGCCTTACTGGATCTGGTAAGGATGAACGCCAGCATTCCCGGGGTGATGCACACTGATAACAGTTGAATGAAGATGTCTTCTACGAATATTACCGTTTCCGTAGGGACAAATGAACATTACTGATCAGTGTCGTGACCACTTAATTAAATGCTCAGCATCCACACGTCTGGTATAAGTGTGTTGCATTCGCTCAAGAGGTGAGTTGTATATTGCAATCACCACTGATACGTGACTCTCGATCTTGTTGGTGCCAAAATGATTACTCCATGGCGGTGTGTGTTGCAGTTGTACAAACGTAAGTACGATCTACTTACTAAACTAAAATCTATGACAGAGATGTACAGGAACAAGGGTGGGGGAGAGGAAAGAGGTGCAAAAGAGTGGTTCCTGTTGCTAGTGCTTGAAAATAAATCATAAAACTGGTTTCCCCTGAGGTCAACATGTTCAATTAGTAAGTTTACGTCATTATTCTTATAATGGCTGTAATTTCTGTTTCTTCTGGAGTATTCAGAAGTAAACTTTTTTGGGCAGTAAAGAAAATTTGCAATTTTTTTATTGCGACAGCCAAAATGTCTGTTTTATCAGCACACCGGAAACTAATATCAAAGAGTTTTGCTGAATTCTTTGGTACGCGATATCACAATGAAGTAACTTTCACATGTTTACAAACACTAATAGTGTGTCATACAGGACATAAATCAGAAAGTTCTCCAACACGCGTTTTTATCGTGTTAACATCGTTTCGCTACAGAACTGAAACTCTGTACCTGAAGCCACAATCTAATATGTACAATTGCAACACTCCCGATAATTTTTGGTATAACCTGCGACACAGCGCAAAAACCCGGCAAATAAGCCACACCATATAGTACACGATATCAGATGAATGCGTCGAGTATCGATTACATAGCTTTTCATCGTGTACATTATAAATGGGAGCCCAAGTAGCGTAATAGCTTACAGCAATAACAAAAAGTAAGTCTACATCTACATGATTACTCTGCAGTTCACATTTAAGTGCTTGGAAGAGGCGATACCCCATAGGCCCGCAGCTTGATTAGAAGCCGCTTGTGAGGAACGGTATAAAAAGCTTTCTGGAAATCTAGAAATACGGAATCAACTTGAAATCCCCTGTCGATAGCGGCCATTACTTCGTGCGAATAAAGAGCTAGCTGCGCTGCACAAGAACGATGTTTTCTGAAACCATGCTGATTACGTATCAATAGATCGTTCCCTTCGAGGTGATTCATAATGTTTGAATACAGTATATGCTCCAAAACCTTACTGCAAACCGACGTCAATGATATAGGTCTGTAGTTCGATGGGTTACTCCTACTACCCTTCTTAAACACTGGTGCGACCTGCGCAATTTTCCAATCTGTAGGTACAGATCTATCGGTGAGCGAGCGGTTGTATATGATTGCTAAGTAGGGAGCTATTGTATCAGCGTAATCTGAAAGGAACCTAATCGGTATACAATCTGGACCTGAAGACTTGCCCGCATCAAGTGATTTGAGTTGCTTCGCAACCCCTACGGTATCTACTTCTAAGAGACACATGCTAGCAGCTGTTCGTGTTTCAAATTCTGGAATATTCCATTCGTCTTCCCTGGTGAAGTAATTTCGGAAAACTGCGTACAATAACTCCGCTTTAGCGGCACAGTCGTCGGTAACAGTACCATCGGCACTGCGCAGCGAAAGTATTGACTGCGTCTTGCCGCTTGTGTACTTTACATACGACCACAATTTCTTCTGATTTTCTACCAAATTTCGAGACAATGTTTCGTTGTGGAACCTATTAAAGGCATCTCGCATTGAAGTCGGTACCAAATTTCGCGCGTCTGTAAATTTTAGTCAATATTCGGGATTTCGCCTTCTTCTGAACTTCGCACGCTTTTTCCGTTGCCTCTGCAACAGCGTTCGGACCTGTTTTGTGTACCATGGGGATCAGTTCCATCTCTTACCAATTTATGAGGTATGAATCTCTCAATTGCTGCTGCTACTATATCTTTGAATTTGAGCCACATCTCGTCTACATTTGCATAGTCAGTTCGGAAGTAATGGAGATTGTCTCTTAGGAAGGCTTCTAGTGACACTTTATCCGCTTTTTTAAATAAAATTATTTTGCGTCTGTTTCTGGTGGATTTGGAAAGTAACGGTATTGAGCCTAGCTACAACGACCTTGTGGTCACTAATCCCTGTATCAGTCATGATGCTCTCTATTAGCTCTGGATTGTTTGTGGCTAAGAGGTCAAGTGTGTTTTCGCAACCATTTACAATTCGTGTGGGTTCGTGGACTAACTGCTCGAAATGATTTTCGGAGAAAGCATTTAGGACAATCTCGGAAGATGTTTTCTGTCTACCACCGGTTTTGAACAAGTATTTTTGCCAACATATCGAGGGAAGGTTGAAGTCCCCACCAACTATAACGTATGAGTGGCGTATTTATTTGTTACGAGACTCAAATTTTCTCTGAACTGTTCAGCAACTATATCTTCAGAGTCTGGGGATCGATAGAAGGAGCAAATTATTAACTTCGTTCGGCTGTTAAGTATAACCTCCACCCATACCAATTCGCACGGAGTATCTACTTCGACTTCACTACAAGATAAACCACTACTGACAGACACAAACACTCCACCACCAATTCTGCCTATCTTTCCTGAACACCGCCTGAGACTTCGTAAAAATTTCTGCAGAACTTATTTCAGGCTTTAGCCAGCTTTCTGTACTTACAACGATTTCAGCTTCTGCGCTTTCTATTAGCGCTTGAAGCTCAGGGACTTTCCCAGCAAAACTACAACAATTTACAACTACAATTCCGACTGTTCCTTGATCCAAGCAAATCCTGTATTTGCCATGCACCCTTTGAGATTGCAGCCCACCCCGTACTTTCCCGAGGCCTTCTAACCTAAAAAACCGCCCAGACCACGCCACTCAGCCTCCGCTACTCGTGTAGCCGCCAGCTGAGTGTAGTGAACTCTTGACCTATTCAGCGGAACCCGAAACCACACCACCCTATGGCGCAAGTACTACATTTGTCATTATATGTATCCCTAAGCACCCTATGAGACACAAAAAATAACATTACAGGTCTGTTTAGTTAAAATTACGTTAACGTGTTGACTCTTAGTGAAGGTTAATGGATTTTCCTAGAAGCAAGAAAACTGCTAGCTGGCAGTAGTAGACTCTTCACGAAAGATGTCATTGCACTGAGGTCAGAAAATTCATGGGATACCTCCTAGTATCATGTCGTTTTTCCCGACACACTGCAGCAAATAGACAGTAAGTCGTCGGAAGTCCCCTGCTGAAATACTGAGCCATTCTGCCTCTACGGCCGTCAATGACTGGGTAGGTATTGCCCGATACAGGATTTTGTACAGGAACTGACATATCGATTATATTCCATAAATGTACGATGTGTTTCATGTCGAGCGACCTAGATTACCAAATTATTCACTCGAATTGTTCAGAATGTGCCTGAAACCAATCGGAACAATTGTGGCCCGGTGACAGGGCGCATTATCATTCGTAAAAACTTCATCGATGTTTGGGAATATGAAGTACATGAATGGGTGCAAATGATCTCCAAGTAACTGAACATAATACGGATCTAGTCCAGTCCATCAAACACAGCCCACACCATTATGGAGCCACCACTATCTTGCAGTCTACCTCGTTGATTACTTCGCTCCATGGCTTCGTGGATACTGCGCCATACTCGAACCCTGCCATCACCTCTTACCGACTGAAATCGGGAATCATTTGACAAAGCGACAGTTTTCCAGTCTTCTAGATTCCAACCAATATGGTCACGAGCCCAGGGGAGGCGCTGCAGGCGATGTTGCACTCGCGACAGTTGTCTGTTGCCATAGCCCATTAAAGGCTAATTTCCCCACACTGCCCAAACGGATGCCTTCATCGCACCCTCTCGCCCCCCCCCCCCCTCCCCCCCTCAGCAGCACTGACGACTCTGGGTGAACGCCACTGCTCTCGGTCGTTAAGTCTGTGGTAAGAGGTAATGCTTGAAATCTGGTATCCTAGACACACTCTAGACTCTGGGCATCTCAGAATACTGAATTCTGTAAATATTTCTGAAATGGAATATCCCATGCGTGTTGCTCCAACTGCCATTCCGCGTTCACAGACTTCCCAATAACGTGAAGTTTCATTTCGAGCAAAACCACTTTACGAATTAGGAACATAAAAAGATTGAAAACTGGTATGGATTGCTGTACATGTATTATTTAACGTACCATATAAGCCACAGCAACTATCGCTGAAGAGAAAACTGGCCCACTGGGGTAATAACAAAACTCTAAAACCGATAAAAGTATTTCCCATAACATAGAAAAAGAAAACAAAGAATACCACTGTTGTTGCTACGTGAGAACCAAAAACAGACACGAAAACCCCAAAACCTTCGACACAGGTATCTTTGAGTATGAAATAATTAGATTCAATAAAATTATTCGGACGTTGGAGATTCTTTGATGTATAAAAATATGCGAATCAGTAGACTTCGTACAAAATTATTATCTCATAAGGAAAGTGCTTGTCATAATAAGAACGGAAAGGAATGAATTTCAAGAAAACGAAGCGAAAAAAATAGATCCAAGTACTTACAAAAATTATACTAGCACGTTTGGGCTGTTAATTTATTAGGCATGTTTTTAATTTTTTTCTGTTGCTAGTTTCTTTCTTGCTTTACAGACACACCTTGCCCGTGTTTTGCTGGTTGACCAATTACTAAGAATTGTTTTATGTAATATGTCCAATTATGTTCATTGTAACGTAAGCTGTGTATAACAACGAAGGTTTAATCATAATTCTACGTTTAATTAAAAAACCCTACAGAAAAATAAGACAAAAGTAGTTTGCAACAGGCTTCCTCACGATTAAAAAGTAGAATGAAACATCTTGTGATGTGCAAATCATTTTTACACATGTAACTTCAGCTACATATTTTGTATGCTGGAAAAACTGTGTTTATTTTCTCTTTTTATGCCGGTTAAGGAGTAATTAACTTACGTGATTTTATTCACGAGATTTTTCTCTATTTTCATTTATCTTACGGTCACTTGTTTCGCTGATATTTTACTACTGCTGGGACCAGCTTGGGACCCTAAAGGATGCTGTCCCATAAATTACGCAAAAAGAAAATTTAAAACAATTGTCACTATGAATATGTCTTTAATAGACGGAATACTTTGTCGTCGCTAGGGCAACTAATGTGTGTTCAATTGTCTAGTAATCGATCACTCTGACCAGAAAACATGACGCGTTTCTAGGTACACTATCCTCTAAGGTGAAACAATATTCCCTCATAATGGATTTTAGGGATCACTTAAAGTAACGCGCAGCAGAGACTGCCATAGGCAGTTTCTTCCATTTTCTACTGTTTTTGCTGTTGTGAGACACAAGGCTATGTTCTGTGCAGCGTTTGTAAATATTACGAGTTTCATGTATGAAATCGGTGTATAACATTTTAAACGTATTTTGAAAATATTTTTAATCCTTCAGTCGCAGAAGCTTACAGTGAGTGAAATGTTGTATGTTTTTTAAACTAGTTACATAACGTGTAGACGTTAAGCCACATATCGTCAATCGTGTACCCTGAAGCAGGTCCCTTTAACAAGGAACACGTAATATTTACAAATGAAGTGAGTTTCTTCTATCTCTTAAATATATCGAGATTTGTGCAAGCCGTCAATAGCTACTATCTCAAAATATTATTAACCTGCAACTGGTTTTCGATAATACTGCTTAATATGATTTCACTTACCATTTTTTGTATGTAGTAGAATAATAGTGTAACACACAGACTATTAAATGCAGTGCTGACAAGAATTTTCGACTGCAAACGTTTTAAATTTGAATGCAACATTTATTCCTAGGTACATGGCCACGTTGTACATTGTAACAGCTTTTCACATCGGAAACTTTTACTTCCCTACAGCACTTTTTTTTTTAATTTCAGTAAAAGATCGAAGCTCACATAAAGCGGTTGCTGTCATTTCAAAACTAAATAAGAAAATATATTAAACTTGTACTACGGAACTGGCTGGCGGCTAAAATATTAAAACTGCTCCAAGGTTGTCCCTCCCTACGAATAATTTTCAGAGAACTGACGTAGTCTTTTCAGCCTCTTGAGAAGACATTGGACGCTGTTTCAACGGATTTATAGGACGGAAGAAGCTCCAAATACGTGCTTAAAATTCTGATATATGTCTTAAAATTTCCTCCAAAAAACTTAATTGAATAATATATGATCCATGCGATAGTATTTAGTGTGTTCAACCGATTTAGATACTCCGACTGTGAACATTGCATCCTTTTTACGGCTGCAATTCACCAGAGGCAGACTGTGCGTTTCAGTCACTTCATAATTCCTCGATGTGGCTCGTCGGTTCGGCGTGTTTTAATGATATCCGACCCGGTAACCAGTTCTGATGCGGGGCGGGATTTGATTTCTGCCAGCGGAGTGACATTTCCAAACAAGGTTATATAATTACCGAACGCCGGATAATCGCAGGTATGGGGCATATAACGACTTTTGCGTTCCATGGCATGCCGATTCGTATACGCGTTTAGATCTGCAAACGAGTTGGCGTTTACGATAAACTTCGAAAATGATACATGTTTTTGTAATCACATCTTTCAGATTCGGACCATCACAGTAAAATAGACACAACTATATACTGTCCAATTCCTCCAAACGTTATATTTAAATTACGCCAGTAGCTGTAAATTACTATTTCTGATCGTCTGCTTAAGTGACTGAGTGTACTACAATAATTTCGGAGATTGTCGATAAAAATGCTAGGAGCATATGTATAGTAGATCAGATTTGCTTCACTCTATCAATGATGAACTAGTGTTCGTAACTCTTGAGGTATACGTTTTAAATCCCCTATTTACTACACATCTTTCCTTGTTCCTTACTTAGGCGTGCGTATTTTCGTCTAAAAATACAAAAACGTTACAGGCATAAAATAACACACTTTCTCCCACAATATGTCCACAAAATTGCTCAACTAGTAGTGAAAGCTTAAATCTCATTATGTCATTATTACAGGTCAGTTTTACAGAGGTAGTTTTTAAATTTCTTCCAACAGTCCTCGATTTTGTTTAAAATATGGTCTTTGTTAATGCTTCTCTTTATTTCGATGACCAATTGTTGACGGGAGTTCACTTTTTAGCTGTTTCTGATAATATTTTGTCTTTTTCCAACTTAGCTTCGAACGTTAATCCGATTGATCCAGCGCACAGATCTCGTGTACGTATTACACAGGTGAGGGCCAGAATATCGTGACAGTTCACTAAATGAATAGCGTTAATGGGTTACTATCATATGGAAGACTTAGTTTACTGCGGTTCCAAATATTACTAACAACGATAATAATAATAACACAGAATTGTATTTTGTCTGTCGGAGAGCAGATATTGTTAAACTTCACGCATTTTGCTTTTTAATCTGAAAAGCAACTTCAATGGTCGTTCTGAAAAATTTAATTAACTCTTTTCATTCTATCTCACACCCCTCCCTCTCTCTCTCTCTCTCTCTCTCTCTTTCTCTCTCAAACAAACAAACAAACACACACACACACACACACACACACACACACACACACACACACACACACACACACACACACACACACACACACACACACACACGCGCGCGCGCGCGCGCGCGCGCGCGCGCGCGCGCGCGCGCGCGCGCGCGCGCGTACATACATACGTACATACATACATACACACACACACAAAAAGAGTGTGAGAGGGGTAGTGCGCAATATCACAAACGTAGATAATACATTTGAAATCAGCAAACCGAATCAGCATTCGACACCCATTTGTATACTGCACATCGAATAAGGTCTAGAGAACTAAAGCACTTTTAGCACAAATCTGCCGTGAATGGCCTAAAATAGAATGAATGTGTAATTATTATTCTGAGTAATAATTAGAAATCTCATTAGTAATGATATACAAAAAAGAGACTATAAATATCATCTTGTTTCATGTAAGAGTACAGACAGGAGCCTCTTTTTCTCGACGAACTGATAAACAAATATCCTTTATTGATAGATTTGTCTTGTTTGTAAGGTTTTTTTTAAGGGATGTAGTTCCATGGATCAACAAACTTTACTAGTACAGTCCACTTAAAATCGATAAACTTTCAAATTTTAGTATGAAGACTGTACTTCGATTATTACTAAGTTGTTCTTGTGAAAACCGTCATGATTAGTGTGAATATCATTAAAAGCTGTATGGTTGAGTTCAGTTCTAGCTCTTTTTTCCGCCACAAATTCTTCTCCTGTGCCAACGTTTTCACCTCAGAATAGCATTTGCAAACTCTGTTTAATTATTTCCTGGATATTTGATACTAGTGGACTTCTACTGCCAAGGAATGCCCCTTAGCCAGTCCAAGTATTCTTTTTATGTCCTCTTTCCTCCGTCCATCACGGGTTATTCTGCTGTCTAGATAGCAGAATTCCGTAACTTCGTCTATTTTGTGACCCCCAAATTTGATGTTAATTATCCATTCTTCCCATTTTCACTGCTTCTCATTATTTTCGGCTTTGTTCGATTTACTCCCAGTCTCTATTCTGTACTCATTAGACTTCATTCCATTCAAAAAATCCTTCTTCAATTTCACTGACGATAGACATGTAATTAGCTAATCTTACCACTGATATCCTTTCACCTTGAATTTTAAATTCACTCTTGAACCTTTCTTTTATTTCCATCATTCCTTCTTCGATGTATAAATTGAACGGTAGGAGCGAAAGATTAATTACCTATATTATACCCTTTTTGATGTGAGCGCTTGGTTCTTCCTTTTACGCTCATATTATTCCCTCTTGGATATTGTGCAAGTTGTATATTACGCGTCTCCCCTTACAGCTTATCCCTATTTTCTTCAGAATTTCGAGCATCTAGTACCATTTGACACTTATCGCTCTTATTAAACAGAATTCTTGTATTCTTTGCAGATTGTACAAATTGTCGATAATTTGTAACAAGTTTCCTTTCTTCCTGGCGTAATCACCTCTATGGCACACCCATTTTCAAGTAAAGGAACTTAACTGTTAAGGTCCACGGACCCTTAAGGATGGGTAAGGATTTTATAAAAGGGTTAAAATTGTAACCTAGAATAAATTCCTGTTAAGCTCAATTTTGACAAACAAGTTTTTGAGTAAATTTATGCAACTGGTTTGTTTCAACGTGTGGCTGCTAACGTTACTATCTGAAAGAGGCTACATCTATCTTAAGCTATTGCTGTATAATAAAAGTTTATTTTTCTGTTGCCGTGTCTGCAAAAGGGCTCACCAAATTAGAGGTCGTGAAAGTACTTCGTTTACTTGACGCAAAGAGGGATAGGAAAGCAGTAAACGAATTTATCGAAATGGAAAATATTTTTGCAGGCTTGTTTATAAAATTAATATTACATCAAGAGAGAGTTTCAGAGAGAGCAATACACACCGGTTGATTAGAGTGGGAGAAATGAATACGGTAGAAGACGAATCGGTAGCCTTAAGAGATGAAATAGTGATTGCAGTAGAGGATCAAATAGGTAAAGAACAAGACGTACTTGAAATCTGTTGATAACACAAAAGATATTGAATTTAATTGGTTAAAGGAGAAAATATAAAAATGTGGCAATAGAAGTGAGCGACAGGGAATACAAAAGTTTAAAAATTGAGTTTGACAGAAGTGCAAAATGGCTAAGCAGGAATGGTTAGAGGACAAATGTAAGGATTTAGAGCATATTTCACTAAGTGAAAGACAGAAACCGCATACAGAAAGATTAAAGAGGCCTTTGGGGAAAAGAGAAGCAGGTGTGTGAATATCAAAACCTCAGATGGAAAACCAGTCCTAAGCAAAGAATGGAAATCTGAAAAGTGGAAGGAGTATAGAGAGATTCTTTACAAGGGAAGGCAACGTTATAGAAAGGCAAGTGGATGTAGACAAAAAGATGAGATCGGAGATATGATACTGCGAGAAGAATTTAACAGAGCACTGAAGGATCGAAGTAGAAATGAAGCCCAGGGAGTAGATCATATTCCGTCCAAAGCTGATATCCCTGGGAGAAACACGCATGCCAAAACTCTTCCATCGGGTGTGCAAGATGTATGAGACAGGCGAAAAACTCTCAGACTTTAAGGAGAATGTACGCTCCAGCGAAAGATGTTGCTGACAGGTATGAAGATGACTAAACTATCAGTTTAATAAGTCATGGCTGCCAAATACTAACACGAATCCCTTACAGAAGAATGAAAAAATTGTTAGAGGCCGACCTAGGGGAAGATCAGTTTGGATTCCGGAGAAATGTTGGAATACTCGAGTCAATACTGTCCCTACGACTTACCTTAGAAGACAGGTGAAGGAAAGGCATACCTACGTTTATAGCATTTGTAGACTTAGAGAAAACGTTTGATAATATTGACTGGAATACTCTTCGAAATCCTGAAAGTAGCAGGAACAAAATACACAGAGCAAAAGGCTATTTACAACTTGTACAGAAATCGGACGGCTGTTACAAGAGTCGAAAGGCATGAAAACGAAGAAGTGGTTGAGAGGGGCCTGAGGCAGAGTTGTAGCCTATCCCCGACGTTATTCAGTCTGTACATTGAACAAGCAATAAAGAAAAGCCAAGAAAAATATGGTGTTGAAATTAAAGTTCAGGGAAGAGACATAAAATCTTTGAACTTCGCCGATGACTTCGTAATTCTGCCAGAGACAGTGAAGAACTTGGAAGGGCTGTTGAACGGTAGGAACATTGTCTTGACAGGAGGATATGATATGAACATCAACAAATCCAAAATGGCGATAATGGAATGTAGGCGAATTAAATCAGATGATGCGTAGGGGAATTATACTAGGAAATGAGACACTTAAAGTGGTCGATGAGTTTTGCTATTTGAGCAGCAAAATAACTGGTGATGGCCAAACTAGAGAGGATGTAAAATGTAGAGCGTCAATGGCAAGAAAGGTATTTCTGAAGAAGAGAAATTTGTTAACATCGAGTATAGACTTAAGTGTTAGGGAATTTTTCTGAAGTTATTTGTCTGTGTAGCCATGTATAGAAACATGAACGATAAACAGTTCAGAAAAGAAGAGAATAGAAGCTTTTGAATTGTGATGTACAGAGGAACGATAAAGATTAGATGGTAAGTCACGTAGCTAATGAGGAAGTGCTGCTTAGAATTTGGAGACAAGTAATATGTGGCAGAATTTGACCAAAAGAAGTGATCGGTTGACAGAACAGCATTCTGAGACATCAAGGGTTCACCAAGATGGCAGGACGGGAGATGGGTACGCTGAGTCTCGTGATGCCAACTGAGGGGCTACTTGACTGTGAAGCAGCGTCTCCAGGTTACAGGAAGCCAAGCTGACAGTGGCTGCGAAAGTGGGGGCTGACCACACGCCCTTTATACCGCATTCGGATGATGCAATTGGCAGAGGATGACGCTGCGCCCGATCAGTACTGAATGGCCCGACAGGACCAGAGCACGGTGCTGGGATGTTGTTACCTATAAAAATACGTGAAACGTACAAGTGTGTTTCCTTTGGTTGAGATAAGGCATGCCGGCCGCGGTGGTCTAGCGGTTCTAGGCGCGCAGTCCGGAACCGCGCGACTGCTACGGTCGCAGGTTCGAATCCTGCCTCGGGCAATGATGTGTGTGATGTCCTTAGGTTAGTTAGGTTTACGTAGTTCTAAGTTCTAGGGGACTGATGACCACAGATGTTATGTCCCATAGTGCTCAGAACCATTTGAACCATTTTTTTTTTTAGATAAGGCATGACAACCTTTCTTATCGAAGAAAAAATGAATTTCCATGGCCCCCTTCTTAGTGGACCAATGACTACATTTAAACATTGAAAATTGACATCTACAACTAGAAATGTGCAGTTTTCGAAGTGAAGGAGAAGCTAAAAATAAGAAAAATAAGTCAGAGATTCAGTAACTGATGGGCGCTTGTTCAGTATAAAATACTATTCCTCATGAAATTTTCAGAAAATGCCTGTGTTTGCGAAACGCCAGAGTTAAACTAAAATTACTAGTTAGTGGCACAACATCTGCGCGATTAACTAAAAGAGACTTAAATAGAATTTTCTGCAGACACTGCTGTGAAACAAATGTTTAGTGAGTAAAACATTGCGAAATTTTGGTTTAGTATTAAAATATCGTGCTTTAGTGAACGAAGTATTGATGATGATAATACAAACAGCCATGGTCAACTTCAGTGAGAGACTGTATACTTGGCTAGTTTACAAGAAGAACATATAGATAGTACAATACATCTATTAGAATCTCAGGACAGATGGTCAGGAATTGAAGTTCAACTAGTTCGTTAGCGAAATACAACATTAAGATTGTCATTTATTTATTTAAAATCTTTTTCAAATATAGTGTTTGCATTGTAAGTCTTGTTATATAAAATCCGTGCTGATTACAAACAAATAAATACATGTTTTGTATTTTCTCTTATGAGTGTGGGTTAAGCTGACATTGCCATCATCCTTTACAGTTAATTATCTGTAATACACGAAATCAACCTTATTATATAATCATGAACAAGTTGACAATTTCAAGATTTTAAACATGGCTGCAGCAGCAACTGTTAAAATTCTTCACAATAAAGGATGGCAGCCAAAAACAGTTGCAGGATAGAACTTTTTTATTAAAATTCTTGACCAAGGTTTCGGTACATATAAATATACCTTCATCAGAAGTACATTTCTAAAATTACATCATGCACTGGAGAATAATGAAACAATTATGCCAAAAGGCGTCGTCAGTAATTAAAATATCATCTCCATTTGTACGACATGTGTAATGGGTACAGGATCAAAGCGAACAGTTTGACAATTTCTTGTATTTAAACAATAGACGCATTATCGAAAGCACATATGTTAATGTTTTAAATGGAGTGGCATTTCAAAATTTCAGTAAAGTGAGTTCTCCGTTAAAAGTACTTACGAAATGCTGTTATCAATTGTAGTGAGTATTGATTATTCAGTTCAGCACTTAAGTACGTCATTGTAGTGAAGTTTTCATTGCACATGTATTTAATTTGAGATCGCTGCAAGTGTTCTTTTTTTATTACGTTCACCATTATTAGAATACCGGCATGAAAAAAGTAAGCCATTAAGAAATCCTGCTTGAACGAATGAAGACAGTAAGAAGCCCAGCTCACATGAGACGGTACGTGTAATAATTAGAAGCCCATTAATATGGAGATACGCATTGAAATTTTTTTTTTTTTTTTAAAGAAGCAGCACTTCGTAATGGCTTACTTTCACAACATCGGTAGTTTGATGAAGTATAATGCCTTGCTTGGCGTAAAAGCGTAATAATGGTGGAGCAAGATGCCGTAGTAGAGGTTAAGGCAATGGACTGGCATTCTGGAGGGTAGCGGTTCAGTTCCCCATCTCAGAGTTAAGCTCCCTGTGGTTTATCTAAACAGCTTCAGGTCGATGATGGGGTGGTTTCTTTCGGTTAGGAAGCAGCCAGTTTGCTCCCTCAGACCGAATTTTTGTGTCGAATCTAATGACCCCGCCGTCGAGGGGACGTGTACATCTTAAATTTTTCTTGTGCATTTGGTGCTTTGCAGATAGCAGATATTGAAAAAATTTCATGTTGTATATGTTGCCATAATGCAAAACGTCAAAGGCAACTGCACAACATCGAAATTTATGTACTGAATTACACGGCCATTTAAGTGGATAATTGCAAGAATGTTATCAAAATCATTGGCATGTGGTTAGAAATAAGTGTAAATAAGACTTTACTGAGAATGGTCATGTGCGCACAATAAGATTCCAGCAAAAAAAAAGCACACTCCTTTTAGCAGCAGAATACATAGACAAAAAGTTATTATCGCTGCCCAATGCGTGGATGAATGCTGACTATTTGCGTTGCGTGCCATGTCACGGTAAAGACATCTTCACCAGAGATGTGCAAAATCTGCTTCCTTTCTGCTTGCACCTATCTCCACCGCAACCACTACAGCAACGCTACCTGCCGCAACGGAGACACAGGAGTGCTTTTCTCTTGAAGCACTGTGGTTAAAGCACACCAGTTTGGGTTTCAGTAAGCCTGGCAAGCTTCACGTGACCCGTTCAGCCTGCTGCGTCTCCCACAGGTTACGCTATCCATCCAGCGTGATTACAGAACAGCCAGGTGTGTGCATGTGTTGGTACTTTCACTGAAACTCATTTATCATAACGATGTGAGCCGCTAAACGAAAAAAAAAATTTAAAGTAAACTGAGGAGACATAAAAAATTTGAGAATGTGTACTAGTCACGAAAAAGAGCCCAGTTGCAGCAGGGGATAATTTTTCGTGAGTTTATGAGGCAACTTCAAAAAACTATGTAGGTTCTAATAATGCAAATTGTGTAAAAAAGTCACTAACTACCTATTCAGAAATGTCGAGTACATTACGATATGTTTGTAAATTTGAGCAACAGTATCCTCATTCTGTGATATTTTGGAAGTGGCTGATGAGTGTATGGAAATATATGCTAAGGACTTGAGGCCAGAAATCACTACATAGGGTTTCTAAATTTAGGGCAAACATTGACTGAAATAGGAAAAAAATTGACTCAGTAGATATTAAAAATCACCGTCTGGCAGCATGCAACGCAGGGCGAAGAAAGCTTAGTATGAGAGAAAAGCTTCTCCTTTCAGTACATTTTTGACTAATATTAAATGACAAACAATCTTGGTGCTCGCTGAAATGCGTTTGGGGAATTTCGAATGAACTATGTTGGACACTTAGAATGAATTCTGCGGATGTGCAATACACATCCAGGAAAAAGTAATTAAAATTGGTGTAACTGGGGTCATATTTGGCCTTGCATTAAAATACTCGTAGTTGGCCTTGCATTAAAACAAACATATTCCGTTTCTCAAATTCAAAGGACTCGACTTTCGCAGATGGTTCTGCTTACTGCAGAAAACATGTATTATAGGTGGCCTGATGGCGGTTCGAACTGAGAATAACTAGATCTAGCCGAAAGAGAGTGAAGTTCAGAGAAAACTGCTCATATCTAAATTAATAAATAAGCACAATATACGCCGGAAAGGCAAAAAAGTGACAAATAAATTCACCATTTTCAGGTCCTACAGTGTCCTAAAATTAATATCTATTTAATTGGGCCTCGTTCTGTGGTACAAAGAGGCTTTATATCAACTTCTGCGCTCTGCCTATAATACTACAATGGAAGCATGCCGAATAAACTGCTACGTAGCGTAGAGCAGCGGGAAGACGGGCAGGCAAGGGAGATCCCTTTAGCATGTTTGGCTTGAGCATAGCTCGGCTTGGACGGGAGTAAGGCAGCCTGCCCCTTCTGCTGATAATGCACGCCAGCTTGCCTGCCTCGCTAACGAGCAAGCATGGGCAGGTTAAAAGCTTAATGTGTACGCGGAATGCGCTCCTCATCGCGATTTGCAACCTTGGGGCTCTCCAGCGGCAGTTCTCTGCTGCACATGGCGCGTAAATAACACAGCTTCTATACGAAAACGGACGCACTTAAAATGTCTGCGTTAACTCTGCGATTGTCGAAGAAGAGCGCAGAAAATTGCAAAGAGGATTCTGGTCCCGTCCATGGCTTGAACAGCGAACTGTTGATAGAGAAACACTACATAACGCTGTACCACGATCTGAGATAATAGTAGTAGAAGTTACTCATTACTCAACTGAATCTTCTTCTCATTGTCGGTTTTAAAACGAATATACACTCCTGGAAATGGAAAAAAGAACACATTGACACCGGTGTGTCAGACCCACCATACTTGCTCCGGACACTGCGAGAGGGCTGTACAAGCAATGATCACACGCACGGCACAGCGGACACACCAGGAACCGCGGTGTTGGCCGTCGAATGGCGCTAGCTGCGCAGCATTTGTGCACCGCCGCCGTCAGTGTCAGCCAGTTTACCGTGGCATACGGAGCTTCATCGCAGTCTTTAACACTGGTAGCATGCCGCGACAGCGTGGACGTGAACCGTATGTGCAGTTGACGGACTTTGAGCGAGGGCGTATAGTGGGCATGCGGGAGGCCGGGTGGACGTACCGCCGAATTGCTCAACACGTGGGGCGTGAGGTCTCCACAGTACATCGATGTTGTCGCCAGTGGTCGGCGGAAGGTGCACGTGCCCGTCGACCTGGGACCGGACCGCAGCGACGCACGGATGCACGCCAAGACCGTAGGATCCTACGCAGTGCCGTAGGGGACCGCACCGCCACTTCCCAGCAAATTAGGGACACTGTTGCTCCTGGGGTATCGGCGAGGACCATTCGCAACCGTCTCCATGAAGCTGGGCTACGGTCCCGCACACCGTTAGGCCGTCTTCCGCTCACGCCCCAACATCGTGCAGCCCGCCTCCAGTGGTGTTGCGACAGGCGTGAATGGAGGGACGAATGGAGACGTCTCGTCTTCAGCGATGAGAGTCGCTTCTGCCTTGGTGCCAATGATGGTCGTATGCGTGTTTGGCGCCGTGCAGGTGAGCGCCACAATCAGGACTGCATACGACCGAGGCACACAGGGCCAACACCCGGCATCATGGTGTGGGGAGCGATCTCCTACACTAGGCGTACACCACTGGTGATCGTCGAGGGGACACTGAATAGTGCACGGTACATCCAAACCGTCATCGAACCCATCGTTCTACCATTCCTAGACCGGCAAGGGAACTTGATGTTCCAACAGGACAATGCACGTCCGCATGTATCCCGTGCCACCCAACGTGCTCTAGAAGGTGTAAGTCAACTACCCTGGCCAGCAAGATCTCCGGATCTGTCCCCCATTGAGCATGTTTGGGACTGGATGAAGCGTCGTCTCACGCGGTCTGCACGTCCAGCGCGAACGCTGGTCCAACTGAGGCGCCAGGTGGAAATGGCATGGCAAGCCGTTCCACAGGACTACATCCAGCATCTCTACGATCGTCTCCATGGGAGAATAGCAGCCTGCATTGCTGCGAAAGGTGGATATACACTGTACTAGTGCCGACATTGTGCATGCTCTGTTGCCTGTGTCTATGTGCCTGTGGTTCTGTCAGTGTGATCATGTGATGTATCTGACCCCAGGAATGTGTCAATAAAGTTTCCCCTTCCTGGGACAATGAATTTACGGTGTTCTTATTTCAATTTCCAGGAGTGTACAATCTATCGAGGATACTGACAGCTAATGGTAAATTCCGCTGACACTGGCAACTTTGACAAAAAGCAGATTGTTATGGTCCAGTTTCTCGGGAGGAACATCTCGAAAACGGCTGTTACCTTTCTACTGTCGTGAGTGCCTATGGAAAAAGTTGGAAGGATGATGAAACGATGTGTATATGGCAACATGTTCGACGTTAAATCTTCGTCACAAAACTTGGAACGTTGAGGCTTACTCACTCTGTAAAGTGTTATGAGCAGATCTGACAACAGATGATAGCCCTTATGCAGGTGCAAGTGTTTCAGAGCACAGTAGTCAGTGTACACAGTTCAATATGGGACTCCGCAGCGGACGACGCCTGCTTGCTCCCATGTTGACCCAACGACTTAGTTACGTTTACAGGACGCACGGGAGCATTGACATTGGACCGTGAATCGATGGAAATGTGTCGCTTGTCGGATGAATCATCTTACCTGTTACACCAGGTCGACTGACGCATCCGGATACGCCACCATCCAGGTGGGCGGCTTCTCGGGACACGCAGCACGCAAAGAACTTAGGCCGATGGATGGTATTAGCCTATGGGAAATGTTTACCTCGGCTTCTTTGTGGCCTGTGGTAGTAATCGATGCACCATGACAGCTGCGAACTACGTTAACATCACTGCCGACCACCTAAATCCTTTCATGCTCTATGTCTTCTCCAACGATGGTGACATCTTCCAGAAGGATTACAGCCCGTGTCAGAAGGACAGAAACAAGTTACAGTGATTTGAGAATTAGGATACTGAACTCATTCTTATGCCTTGGCCACCAAATTTGCCTGATCTTAACCCGATGTAAAATATCTGAGTAGCTGTTGAGTGTTAGCTTCGCAGCCACAAACCACCGGCTGTAATTTCCAGAATTTGCGTAACCTCCTAAAACCGGCCAAGGACTTGTAAAAGCTATGCTATGGAGAATCTCTACTATACTGCGTTCTAAAGATAAACCAGTACGGAGTTAAGCAGGTTATCATAACGTTCTCATCCAACAATGTATAAGTGGTAGAATATAATGGGATTTTCAAATGGCTCTGAGCACTATGGGACTCAACTGCTGAGGTCATTAGTCCCCTAGAACTTAGAACTAGTTAAACCTAACTAACCTAAGGACATCACAAACATCCATGCCCGAGGCAGGATTCGAACCTGCGACCGTAGCGGTCTTGCGGTTCCAGACTGCAGCGCCTTTAACCGCGCGGTCACTTCGGCCGGCTTGAGATTTTCACTCTGCAGCGGAGTGTGCGCTGATATGAAACTTCCTGGCAGATTAAAACTATGTGCCAGATCGAGACTCGAACTCGGGTCCCGTGTTCGAGTCTCGATCCGGCACACAGTTTTAATCTGCCAGCAAGTTTCATATCAGCGCACACTCCGCTGCAGAGTGAAAATCTCATTCTGGAAACATCCCCCAGGCTGTCGCTAAGCCATGTCTCCACAATATCCTTTCTTCCAGGAGTGCTAGTGCTGCAAGGTCTACAGGAGAGCTTCTGTGTAGTTTGGAAGGTAGGAGACGAGGTACTGGCGGAATGAAAGCTGTGAGGACGGGTCCTGAGTCGTGCTTGGGGAGCTTAGATGGTAGAGCACTTGCCCGTGAAAGGCAAAGGTCCCGAGTTCGAGTCTCGATCCGGCACACAGGTTTAATCTGCCAGAAAGTTTCAGTGGTAGAACATATTTTCTGATTTCAAGTCTTAGCGTCAATTGTTTTACTTTTTACCACTATTTTTGCTGCTTTCGCACTACTTAAACATCTTTGATTGTATTAATAACTGTTAGAGCTGTATCTCCGAAGGTACTTTCCGAGTTCGAAAGTTTGTTTTCAGTCTGCAACGAGATACGCAGTGTGACGCTCTCTGGAACAACGAGAAAAAAGGAGATTTGTTGTCTGAGTTCGTTATCGCACGATACCGTGTGGAGTGAGGACTGCATTCTTTACAGTTTTGTTTCCCAATCCATCATAATTAATCTCTCTCTCTCTCTCTCTCTCTATATATATATATATATATATATATATATATAACTTCTTGTCTCTATCTGTGTCAATATGTTAGAGTTCCCAGAACGTTCTACAGTCCCGGATAGCCGGCCGAAGTGGCCGTGCGGTTAAAGGCGCTGCAGTCTGGAACCGCAAGAACACTACGGTCGCAGGTTCGAATCCTGCCTGGGGCATGGATGTTTCTGATGTCCTTAGGTTAGTTAGGTTTAACTAGTTCTAAGATTTTGGGGACTAATGACCTCAGCAGTTGAGTCCCATAGTGCTCAGAGCCATTTGAACCATTTTTGAAGTCCCGGATAATGGTATCGGTCCACAAAGTTCTGTGTATCTTGAAAAGTTGAGTGGTGACCAAAATCTTGATTCATGGTATGAACCTGTAGCGTTAATGAGTGGCTTTTCCTTCCTGTTTCATCACCAACCAGAGAGGAAGTTATTGTATGCAAGCTTACATGGTATGTACCACTGCTTATGCTCGCCGTCAGTGTGCAGTAACCACAGACGGACCGTGGCAACACTAGCGGGAGATGGTGTACAATTCTTGTAGTCGTGCCGCGGGACACAGTGCTGTCGTCCTAATTCGGAAACGGAGCGATTTACCTGACGCCCAAAGGGTGTTATCATTGGATTTTGAGCCAAGGGTGGAAGCATTTCCAAAATGGTTATGTTTGTAAACTGTTCATGTGCCACTGTGGTTAAAGTATATCGTACATGGCAAAATGGCGCTAGATGTCAAGAGTGAACGACTCTGCGGAGATATATGCACAAGCGAATAGACGTGCAGTTGTTGAGCAACTGGCCGCTCAGATGAGCCGATGGACTAGCAACAGTGACTCTTCAACTACCACTCAGCGAACATTGCTGCATATGGGCCTTCGCAGCAGTTGTCTTGTTAATCAGTGACGTAGGCTGGAATTTGAACGCCAGTAACGCAACTGGTTGTCCACCAGTTGGCGACAGTTCGCCTTTTAAGATGAATCGCGTTTCATGGACAATATGACAGATGGCAATTGGCCTGTACGATGTGAAACGTCTGAAAGCGAACATCCGGTAACAATCGTCAGACTGGACCATCACCGAGCGAGGTGGCGCAGTGGTTAGCACACTGGACTCGCATTCGGGAGGACGACGGTTCAATCCCGCGTCCGGCCATCCTGATTTAGGTGTTCCGTGGTTTCCCTAAAGGTAAATGCCGGGATGGTTCCTTTGAAAGGGCACGGTCGACTTCCTTCCCTAGTCCAATGAGACCGATGACCTTGTTGTCTGGTCTCCTCCCCCAAAACAACCCAACTACCCAACTGGACCAGCCCAGAGGAGGGTGCGTTATAGTCTGGAGAAAGTTTTCGTGGTATTCAATAGGTGATCTAGTAAGTCAGGACCATCATTGGGGACCATGTCCACCCTATATGCAGTTGGTTTCTCATCAGGCATGATGGCATTTACCAGCAGGATAACGCAACGTGTCGAATAGCTTACAGTATACGCGTGTGGTTCGAAGAACACTGGTCTGAGTAACTGTACTCTCCTGGCCACCAAACTCTCCGGTTTTAAGTAGAATCGAGAATCTATGGGACAACTTCGATTGGGCTCCTCGTGCCATTGATCCTCAACAGAAGAACCTAGAGCTGCTAGCCACGGCGCTTGAGTCAACATAGCTCCAGGTCTCTGTCGCTACCTTCCAGAACCTCACTGACTCACCTCCTGCACGTCTCGCAAGTGTCCTCACAGCAAAACATGGTTATTCAGGTCTTGGCTGTTGCCCATGTTAATGCTACTCAAAAGTGTATGGAAATTCCCGTGTTTCACTGATCTTTGGAAATATCTTGCAAGTTACGGACGGAAGAGGGAAATGTTAAAGGCCTTTTCTTTTGAGTAACTTCTTTTAGTCAACGTTCGCTACTAAACATACTTATCGCAATTACCTATTATCGCGTCGTAAAGCCATGTCTTCATATCTGTGACAACTTGAGTTACAACGGAACTCACCTAAGATTTCATGTATCTCAGAAAATTTTACACCACTGTAAGGGAAAGTAGCGAAGCTGTAAGGAAGGTAGTAATTTGTAGTTGCCGAAGTACTTTATGCCTTTGCCTAGCTGCGTTTTAAGAATTGACGATGACCAAATAAGACAAAAAATTTGACTGCAAATTAATATCGTAAAAGTAAGTTCTTTTGTGATCGCTGAGCCTCCCACAGTAACGACTTCTCTTTGTCCAAAGTGCCTTTAACCTGTCTGAACACTGTTGCATGCCAAATTACTTTTTACTGGTCTGTACATCGCTCTATTACTCTTATGACACTATTTTGAGGAACTATGATCTTACGTGACGATTGACTTAAATATCGGGACACAAAGATTTCCCCACTAGACTCATGACCATAGGTGAATCATGATTCAGGAATGGGTTGCCACCAACCAAAAAAAGAACTTGCCAGAGCAAGCATTAACATCCACTACGACTGTATCTCTTCCAGGGTTCTGGCGGAGTTAGTCACCTGAACGAACAGAGGCATTCAGCGAGGCGTATAATGGAGTCCAGCAGGTGTCATCAGCCGCGTCTGTGCCGCCCACACAGCATAACTTTACTCCCGCTTCCGTCTGCTCAAATGTTCCTGCGTCCAACGTCAGCAGCCGGAGGTGAACAGTGGCTCTTTGAAATGCAAATCTTCTCCAAAACTTCTGCATGCAGCCTCACATTAAGGGAAGTTCTGGGGGAAGTTTAATTTTACGTATATATTCAGGCGAAGTTACACACCGATTTCGCTTCTTCACTAGAGGAACAAGCGAATCTTATTTGTCATTGTATTACGTGAAGTGACCCCGAGATGCACGTGATAAGAAAGATGTATAAATTCCAGATGCGGGATTAAACACTAGGATTCTCCCTGCATTTACCGAGTCACATGAAGAATAGACCAAAGGTATAGTTTCCTTCTGCTCCTGCGAAACGCTCACAACAGCGTTGACGTACAGTTTACCTGTGCGAGCGCTATTATTATTCAAATGCGACCTAGAAACTTACATACGTTTGCCGGCATCGATAGGTGTTTTCTGAATCGAAATAATTCTGCAGAACGGAACAGTCAGTATGTTTTACAACGTCTCCTGGGCCATTTTAGAAGTCTTCTGGTTCAATGTTTTACTAAAATAATGTTAAAGGTCCTTCAGAGATAAGACTTTGATTCAATTTATGATAGCATGCTGAAGAATATGTACATCAGTCACGGTACTTCATAATGATTTTTAAAATTCGGAACTGAATCCAGTGCATCACGAAACTACTATCCTCAGCTGCCCTAGCGGTGTGTTACGATCTGTGAAATGGAAAAAAGGTGAAGGAACATAATCTATTTTTAGTGACTGTGTTGTATTTTTAGACTGTAGTACAATAAACGCCATCAACAAAGAACATAAGAAAATAGAACAAGTTTTAAATTACTTGTAATGAGACATAATTTATTACTGACACTCCTAAAAGAAGCATAAAACTTATAAAACTTTGAGAGTGTTGGAAAGGAGATGTTACTTATGGAAATTAGTGAGTCTATCTACCCATCTAATCTTGAGCATTCCTTTACAGCATCACATTTGAATAGCTTCTTCCTGACCAGGCCGAGTAGACAAATACTTAACAATTACATATTTATTCCACGAGTTTTTTTTCCCCTTCCCTTTCCGAAAACATTTCATCAGTATTATCAGTCAGCATGTTGTATCCACACTATTTCTTCCATCTCGTTGTCAGGTATATTACCACCAAAAACAACCTCGTTTTCAACTTTCAGTGTCTCGTTTGGTAAGCACCTTAACAATTCTGATTATAGCGGAATTCAAATGGAAGTGGCCAAGAAACGTAAACGGGTGAATGGATGGATAATGGCCCACGCAAATACCTTTGTAGATCCCAAGGGACAACAAAGAGTGTCAGGAAAGTGGTAAGAGAATGTATGTGTTTCATATTAGGTGTTTTGCTCTGTAACTTACAAAATAATATGTGAAATAAACATTTATTTAGATTGGTAAACGTAATAAATCCACAGTTTCCGCAGTGAACACAGCTTATTTAGTTACTTTCTAGCGTGTTACAGTGAATACTTACAATTCTTTTTAAATTAAACATTTCTTTTCTATCTTGTAGCTGTAGTATTTAAACCAAATTTTCTCTTCCCGGGAACTAGGTGTTTGTGTTGTCCTCATTATTCCATCATCATTCATGCAAGAGGCGAGATTGGACTGTGTTCATATTGGGAATGTGTACGGGCGCTGATGACCGCGCAGTTGAGCATCCCACAAACCAAACATCATCATCGTCATCATCATCAAATAATTTAAATGAAATTATTATTAATTTTAGTTGGGGAGCTAGAAACGTTGAGTGTTGTAGAAGGAGCTCTTCCTATCCTAGAATATATTCAGTAATCCATTTTCTGAGTAGTTCTTGTTCACAGTCCACCTCTGGGAAGTGAATATCCCGATTTTCTATTTGTCCAGGCGTTTGTATGTAGCATGTCTAAACGTGAAGTCGATGGTATCATGCAGCGACAAGCTTCCTCGATACGCTGAAGTCATATTCGGTTAGATTGTAGAATTTACCCTTACACCGCCTTATAGAGCGCAGTGTGAAATTTACAAGGAAACGAGATTTTAGCTGCCACAAATGCTGAACTGGAATAAACATAGGTACGAATACAACGAGTACATTGACACGTTACTGTTGTTCGGCAAATGCCGACATGATGCCAATGCAGCAGCCACGTCTTATATAGGAATATATATAGGAATATATATAGGAATATATACAGGAACCATGTAAAGGATATGTGAAAAGAAATGATCTGGAGACAGACATACCTGAAGGAATAATCGAGTGAAGTCGTTTAACATAACATGGATTCAGCCTAGGACAGAGGAAATATGTGTAACAGAGGGGAAAATGAAACATGTACGTGTCATGAGATTGCTTAGTGGTGAGGTGTGAGAAAGTTGTTCTTGTACACACATCAAAAAAGTTTTGCATCACCTCGGTTCCGAGAGTTCCGGAAGCTGTACAGAAAACTGGAATAGAGATCAACATAAATATCATTTCCTCCCTTTTTATTGCTCATGAAAACCACACATTGCAAGTTGTACCACCATACAGCGAGAACTTCAGAGGTGGTGGTCCAGATAGCTGCACACACCGGTAACTCTAATCCCTAGTAGCACGTCTTCTTGCACTGATGCTTACCCGTATTCGTCGCGGTATACTATCCACACGTTCATCAAGGCACTGTCAGTCCAGATTGTACCACTACTCAACAGCGATTCGGCGTAGATCACTCAGAGTGATTGGTAGGCCACGTCGTCCATAAACAGCCCTTTTCAATCAATCCCAGGCATGTTCCATTGGGTTCATGTCTGGAAAACATGCTGGCCACTTTAGTCGAGCGATGTCGTTGCCCTCAAGGAAGTCATTCACAATATGTGCACGAACGAGGGCGCGAATTGTCGTCCATGAAGACGAATGCTTTGCCAATATGCTGCCGATATGATTGTACTAACGGTTGGAGGATGGCATTCATGTATCGTACAACCGTTACGGCGCCTTCCATGACCACCAGCGGCGTACGTCGGCCCCACATAATGCCACCTCAAAACAGCAGTGAACCAGCACCTTGCTGCACTCGCTGGACAGTGTGTCTAAGGCGTTCAGCCTGATCGGGTGTCCTCCAAACACGTCTCCCACGATTGTCTGGTCGAAGGCATATGCGACACTCATCGGTAAAGAGAACGTGATGACAATCGTGAGCTGTCCATTCGGCATGTTGTTGGGCTCATCTGTATTGCGCTGCATGGTGTCGTGGAGGCAAAGATGGACTCGCTATGGATGTCGGGTGTGACGTTGTGCATCATGTAGCCTGCTGTGCACAGTTTGAGTAGTAACATGACGCCCTGGGGCTGCACGAAAAGCGTTATTCAGCATGGTGGCATTGCTGTCAGCGCTCCTCCCAGCCATAATCCGTAGGTAGTGGTCATCCACTGCAGTAGTAGCCTTTGGGCGGCCTGAGCGAGGCAGGTCATGGACACTTCCTGTCTCTCTGTATCTCCTCCATGTCCGAACAACATCGCTTTGTCTCACTCCGAGACACGTGGACACTTCCCTTGTTGAGAGCGCTTCCTGGCACAAAGTAACAATGCGGACGCGATTGAACCGCGGTACTGACCGTCTACGCATGGCTGAACTATAGACAATACGAGCTGTGAACCACGTTCCCGGTGGAGGACTGGAACTGATCGGCTGTCGGACCCCCTCCATCTAATAGGCGCTGCTCGTGCATGGTTGCTTACATCTTTGGGCTGGTTTAGTGACATCTCTGAGCAGTTAAAGGGATTGTGTCTGTGATACAGTATCCACAGTCAACGTCTATCTTCAAGAGTTCTGGGTACCGGTGTGACGCAAAACTTTTTTTGATGTGTATATGTATGGATTAAACTTGGGACCTAGAAAGATGGAGTGGATTCGTCCCGCCGTAGCCCTCAGTGGTTCATAGCCCCACAACAGTCTACAGCAGTCCACCCAGCCCACCGCCACCTCACACTGAACCGAGGGTTATTGTGCGGTTCGGCTACCAGTGGACCCATATTCTAGAATAAGCCGATATCCCTCTACAACAATCCAACAGCTTTTAGAGTGTAGGTGAGGACGTAGACCCTTTTATCCTTAGGGCAGGTAAGTTCCCGTAGAGTTTCATGAGCGACCAGGTGGCAAAAGATAGACAAGGCAACGAAAAACCATTCAGTTAATTATGCAATCAGCTAAAATCCATTGAATGACGTGTTTCTGTAGGTTTTGCTGTCGACGAGACAGCGGTCAACCCATCAACCAATGTCCAGACTGAATATTAAAGCAAGCGAGGAGGCTATGAACTATCGCCTGTATATGCACACACAGTACATTTTTGTTGCGGATACGGTTCGCCGCGATATCTGAGTGGTCAGCGCGACGGACTGTTATGCCAAGGGGCCCAGGTTCGATTCCCCGCTGGGTCGGAGATTTTCTCCGCTCAATCACTGGGTGTTGTGTTGTCTCATCACCACCTCATCCCCATCGACACGCAAATCGCCGAAGTGGTGTCAACTCAAAAGACTTGCACCATGAGACAGGTCAACCCGACGGGAGGCCCTAGCCACACATTCCCATTTCTTGCAGATACGCATAGGTGGCACTCGGTGGTAATGTGTATCGGCTGTGTGGCGTAGCGCGACGGTCCGCGGAGTTAAGATAACGCTGTGTCTCGGATGGTGCAGTGGTTACCTCACTTGCCTAGTAAGCAGGAGATCCCGGGCTCGAATCCCGACTCGGTACACATTTTCGCTCGTCGGCACTGGTTATGCTTAATGTCCTGCTGCAGCTGACAGCAGTGATCCCTTCAAGTTACGTATAGTACATTTTCATTTGGCGCTAGCTCTGGAATCATAAAGTGTTATTTCCTATATACTGTCAACATGGCAATCAATTCAGTTTGTAATCTTATTAAAACATACAGAAATATAAAGCTGTATACAATGCTCTTGATCCACAAACTAAGTCTGGCACTAAATTTTGTTACATACTACAGGTCGGTCAATAATCTTATTTTATGAGTGGGAGCGTCTTATAATTTTTTAGAAAATTTATTACTGAGGTAACTTACAATCAGTAAGACGACCCCTATTGTTCCTACTTTATCAACGTCATCATTAATTAAAAATCCTCTCATAGCCACTTCAAAACGTTCTCATTACCATTGGGCGTAATGTTAAAATCTCCCCCTTCTATACGAGTGTGCATCAGCAATCAGTGATGCCATACTGGGAACGTCTGAAGGATTCCTTTAATGAACTCTGCCCGAGTCGTTAGAAACATAAAAGTTACTAAGAGCCATTGAGATACTCGCTAGTCAGTCTTGCTTTGATACCTCGGTGTGATGTCACACCCTCGTTCTACAGCAATAGAAGCTAAGGGATAGTGCAAATCGAAGATGCTTCTTCGTTTCTGAAACACTAATTATATCTTTTTGCTTCTTGTGTCAATGATATCAGCGCTACTAAACGGCTTACAGCAGCCAAATAACAGCAATCGGAGTAACGGAAGAATGAAAGAAGAGGATGAAAGACAATGCTGGAGAGCAACGTCGATAGGATCACGTTTGATACGATGTGCCCATGCTGAAAGGTATTCAGTCGTCCTGAGAGATATTTCTTCTTTCTTTTCTTTTTTTTTTTTTTTCCTTGGTTAACCAGTCTTCAGGCTGGTTTGACGCGGCCTGCCACGCGTTCTTCTCTTGTGTAACTACCTCTTCGTCTCAGAGTAATACCTGCATCCAACTTTCTGTATTACGAGTATTTGTTGGATGTATTTAAGCCTTTCTCTTCCCATACAGTTTTTAACATCTAAAGCTGCCTCTAGTACAATAGAAGGTAATCTCAGATGCCTTAATGTCCTTCTTGCCCTTCTCTTTGTTAGTATTTCCCGCTTGTTCCTTTCTTCGCCGATTCTGCAGACAACTTACTCGTTCCTTATGTTATCAGTCCACATAGTTTTCAACATCCTTCCCTAGCATCACATAAAAAACGATTCTATTTTCTTCTTTCTCGATTTTCCCACAATCCATGACTCACTACCATACATCGCTGTTCTCCTGTCGTACATTCTTGAAAATTCCTTCCTCAAATTTAGGCCGATGTTTGATAATAGAAAACTTCTTTAGGCCACGAATGCCCTTCTGTGCTAGTCTGCTTTTCATGTCCTTCTTGAGTCATCCATCACATGCTAGTTTGTTTCCAAGGTAGAAGAATTGCCTAACTTCATTTCATTCTTGTCGCTTTACTCTCAATCCATATTGTATACTCATTAGAATGTTCATTCTATTCAGCAATTCCTGCACTTCTACAATTTCAGTAAGGATAGCAATTTCATCAGCGAATCTTATCAATGACACCGTTTTAATATCAATCTTGCCCATTTAACTTAATTCTGTCGCTGTTTCTTCGATGTATGAATTGAACAGTGGAGGCGAAAGACTGTATCCCCGTGTTACAACATTATTAATTCGAGCACCTCGTTCTTGATCTTCAATTGTTATTGTTCCTTCTTGGTTCTGGCCTAAATTGTATATTACCTGAATTTCTTAATGGCTTACATAGGAGTAAGAATTTAGAACATCCTGCACAACTTTACACGGTCGAACACTTTTTCTAGGTCGACAAATTCGTTGAACGTGTATTGATATCTTTTACGTCTTGGTCATTTATCAAGCGCGACATCAAAACTGCCTCCCTTATGTCTATACCTTCTCTAAACCCAGCTTAATCGTCATCTAGATAATCTCACCTTCCTTTTTCATTCTTTTTTACCGTATATTACTCTTGTCAATAACTTGTAGCTGACAGTGCAATAATTCTCTCTCTTACCTTCGCTTGCTGTCTTTGGAATTGTATAGATGATATTTTTACTAAAGCCTGATAGTATGTCTCCCCTCTCATACACTCAACAGACACACATTTGAACAGTCGTTTTGTAGCCACTTCCCTCAATGATTTAATAAAATTCCGAAGGAAAGTTATCTATCCCTTCTCTCCTATTTGGTCTTCCAGAGCTCCGTAAGCAACCAGAAAAGAGAAAGGACTTACTGTATTTGGGAAATGGGGTAGTTATTATGCATCGAGAAACTAAATATTACGGAAACAAGTCTCATCATACATCAAATTGGAATAATTGTCACACTGCATATTCGTACTATTTTTTTTCAATATAAGTGCGGAAAATCTTAAAGTATTTGAGTTCTGAGTACCACAGACCAGCATGGAACTTCTCTGTATAACGGTTCCAAAGAAGTGGAAATCGTTAATATTACTAAATCTCCGCATAGGGGTCACTGACTTGTAATAATGAAGCTACTATTTTGAAAGCTTGACCGAAACCATCATCAAACAGGCTTACAG
This sequence comes from Schistocerca serialis cubense, assembly GCF_023864345.2. NCBI lineage: Eukaryota > Metazoa > Arthropoda > Insecta > Orthoptera > Acrididae > Schistocerca > Schistocerca serialis. Next base: position 579,345,977 of record NC_064645.1, on the reverse strand, counting down.
TCCAGCGTAGCCGTTTAATGTTGCTGAAAAGCAGAATATATATGGGGAGAATTGTGAAATACGATAATTGTGTACGGTTAAATGTGATAATTGGAGACCTAGAGGAACACTGATTTTTCGGCTTATATGCACTAGGTCATCGAAAATAAATGAATGGATAGCAAAACTGTAGTATACGAAATAATAAACGCGTAAGTACACTAATGTTTCAGAAAAATATCCATAAAGGAACGATAGTTCGTTTCACAGTAAAGGCAATCTTAATGTACGCCCGGAAAAAAATTAGATCCATAAGAAAACTGCCTCCGATCTGTTTGACGTCGCTGGTAGTGTAAAACCTACCTTCTGTAAATCAACTTAACACAAGTACTATTTCCCTAAGTTTTAATATTTCGTTATTTAATCTGCTGGTGAAATAACTGGCGTTATAATTTTTGAAGATTAAGTTTTCTTCATTAGGAAACAAATATTAGCCGTTAAGAAGCTACACTTCAGTAATAGTCATTGCAAGATGACTGAACTACATCATGGCTGAAAATGTAGAAGCCATTTACTGAAATGTAAAGGATACGTATTTACGTCGATAGTAGCTTTGTCATATTTCTTTAATAATTAAGACATAAAGTAATAAACTAGAAGGGAGACCATATAATGATATGAGACACTAATTTTTCTTTTTTCAAATAACTGTGAAATAAATTCCGAATTGCCTTTCAGATCTACCATGGTGATATACAAATTCGTTAACAACAGTTCAGTAGAAATGAGATAACGTAAGGAGTACGAAAGTCGTTTTAGATCAACCAGCATAGAGAAGAAGGCTGCTTCTGCTCAAAAGAAGAAATTCAAGGCACAAACAAGGCACACACATGTTACATGGGCCAGACCGAATAGCTCTCGAATCATCATAAACCTCTCATCACGGCCGATAGCGCCGCAACGACGACTGTACAGCGTGGCCACGAAGTCTCGTTACCCCCTATAACAAGCAACATAAGCACCGAACCTTAAACAAAAAACATGCGCAATAGTTGTTTAGAGGAGTTGCTTAGCATGTAAACTATTACCTCTCCAAAGCATTAGGCTGTACGCCGTCATTCACATGGCGATGTATAATGTGCTGCCTGGTTGTGTACGATATTTGTTGGAGCATTGCTGGTGCAACTTGAATGAAACTTTGTCACACTGCATCTTTCCGACCGTCATAAAAGACTCAGAATTGATCACGATGCAGTCAGAGTCTCATTACAAAATTCTCTGTAAGTGCAGTTAAGCCTGTGGTTACCCTACCCGTGCTGACATGGTAAATATTGCGAACTCACTCCAATAGAAGATGAACATCTTCATACAAGTTTTTTTAGCAAACTTCATTAGACCCTGTGCAGTTCCGCTCACGCTGTTGGCTCCGATACATGGATGATACTTTTGTCATTTTGCTGCACGGAGAAGCAGACCTGTGTAAGATCCATCAGCGTATTAAAAATTTTCATAAGAACAATCAGTCTACACGAGTACAGAACGCAATAGTGCATTTCCGTTCCTGGACTTGGAGTTAAACAGAGCTCCTACCGGCCATCCGAGATACATTGTATACTAGGAACCTACTTACACGAACTGGGGAACCGATTCCCTCCATCATCCACCTCAGAACTATTCCATTCTACAAGCGCTAACAGCCCAAGGCCACGGCATTGTCAATGCAAACGTCGTACACACCAACGGCCATCTGGCCGATGAAGCATAAAACGTGATTCATCTGAAAAGACCACTAGTCGTGTAAATTCTAGCCTTCGTCGCCGATGATCAACAGTTGTATGAGCCAGGCACCTGCAACGTCTGCTGAACGGTCGTTAAGGGGACACTGATAGTAGCCCCTTTTTTCACCTGGGCGGCCAGTTGTTGATCCGTTGCACGACCATTCAGCCATAACCATCTCTGCAGCCGTCGCTTACCTCTGTCATCCACGACCCATGATGCACCTGTTTTGGATAGCGCCATTTGGCCATGCACATTATACTTTAACCATGGCAGCACGCGAACATTTTACAAACTTAGACATTTCGTAAGTGCTCCCACACTTGGCCCGAAAGCCAGTGATCATGCCCGTTTGAACGTCAGACAGATCGCTTCCTTTTCGCATCACAACAGCGACTGCACTTTGTTCCGTGTACCCTCGGCACGCTTTAAATGGTTCAAATGGCTCTGAGCACTATGGGACTCAACTGCTGAGGTCATTAGTCCCCTAGAACTTAGAACTACTTAAACCTAACTAACCTAAGGACATCACAAACATCCATGCCCGAGGCAGGATTCGAACCTGCGACCGTAGTGGTCTTGCGGTTCCAGGCTGCAGCGCCTTTAACCGCACGGCCACTTCGGCCGGCGGGCACGCTTTATGTACCCTCCACTGCCAGTACTTCCATCTGCCACCCGTGAGTGGTTACTGCATATTGACGTCGAACAGACACGGTGACCACATTAATGTGACAAAATCGTGTAGTATTCTAGCTTTTTAGTGTTTTATATATGAGATGACACGGCAATGCACCCAGAATAATATTAATGAGTCTTGGTAGTTTATGTGCCTGCATTATATCATAACGGCTGTCCAATTTATAGATAACCTTTCACTCAGTGGATTCTATCCATTATTACTTCACAATTATAAAGATTATATTCCAGACAACATTGTCATAAGCTCTTTATAAATATACAAAGGCTGTATATTCGTTACCTCTCATCTATCTGGTAAGACACGTCGTAGGATCAGTATTACCTGATATGTCCCTCAATTTTTTAGAAACCGAAATTTATCTTCCCCTACCGGTCGACTATTACCAGTCGTTCCAATCTGCTGTTGATAGCTCATGTTATATTTAGCAACCATATCTTATAAAAACAATGATTTGGTAGTACACGCGTCTGTCAGCTGCTACTCTTTTTGGTATTTGGTTTATTACGTTCTCCTTGAAGTGTTATTCGGTCTGTCTTATACAGTCTCCATACCAGATGGAAGTAGAGCACTTTTGTCATAGTTGGTTCTCCCACAATCTTAAAAGTATGGAGAGAATGTCGTGTATTCTTGATGCCTCTTTTCGTATTCGATATTTGAGTCCTCTCTTCTCTGCTTTGTACTGGACTGGTTGGCCGTCAGAGCTCTTGATGTTTGTACTGCTGCTTCTCTTTTGCCCAGAGGTCTCTTTAATTCTGTTTTACGTAAGTTAACCTCTTCAAAATTCAATTCTCTTCAAACGTCTTCATTATTATCTTCTTCACTTTCTGGGATCAGGAATGGCGACTGTTCCTGTTTCGTACGTCAGCCACATTCATGCTATCCCTTCTTGTATCTTGCAAGACCTCCTTTCCCATGTGCTACATATTTCATTGTTTGTCGTGGCAATTGCCACTCTGATATTGTTTCCACATGGTCCAGCTGTTTATGTTCATCTATTCGAACGTTTATTGATTTGACTCTCTGATATTGTCTTTTTTATTTTATTTTATTTTGTGCACCTTTCACAGACAGCTCTTACGAATATTATTTCAGGCGTCTGAACTTTACTTCTGATGTTTAGTAACAGCACAGGTTTCATTGCCGCACTGAATCTCAGGAACTGCCACAGACTTATAAAATTTAATTTTAGTTTATTTCATCATTTTGTTTTTCTTAAAGTTCAAATTACAGCGCCAATAAAGCATTATTCACATTTTTCACCAATATCTAATTCTTGTAAATAACATATTTCCAAAAATAGTTCAAAGTTTTAATTTTTTGCCTTGTCTTCTCAAAAATGACAATCTTTGATGTTACATGTTCGTATTCTCCTAAATACATCGTTTTTGTTTTACAAATGGAGACACTAATATTATATTTTGGGTACAGTAAGCACAGCTTGCACATGACGGTTTGCATTTCCGCTTCCTCATCGTGTTGAATTAATATCTCGTCGGCGACTAAACGCATTTTATTGTTTCCTATATCATAGCGAGGGTAAGCTAACAACTTCCTCTTTTATTTTTGAGCTAGTTTTGAGTTTTTCGTTTCTTTATGCGCATCTTTCATAACAATTATTCTATGCCAATGCCACCATCTTTCTTCCACTGCGCTCCAGAGAAATAGTCTACCTGTTCTTTTAAACGTCTTAGTATGATCTATAAATGCTATATCTGCCTCATTATTTTGCTCTTCTGTCTGTGAGTTGTCTTGTAAAGATTACGTTGAAACATGTAACGTGAAAAACTGTGCCACTTTATTTATCTTCAACCTGTTAAGCCTCCTTACTTCACGAAATATGAGGATTTACAGACAACAATCGGAAGGAATAGTTGAGGAATAAATATGGAACAGATCATCTGTATTAAAATTTTGATTATTAGTTAAGAATTTAAACTAATAGCTACTCTCATTTGACTGTCAGCTGAAAGGATTACAGTTCGACAATGGTATTATTACGATTCTGAGGAAATGAAGAGCTGTCATCTCTGTTCCTGGAAGTTATCGTCCAACATTAACTTATTTAAGAAATTATCTAAGATGGTGGACAGCTGTTTGAAAACCTTCTCGTTCTTAGACACGTGATGACTGTCGCGTAGAGGGATTTCCTGGGGATTTCCAGGATTTCCATTTAAAAATTAGCTTGAAGTTTCCGAACGAAAAAACATTACACTGCTACTCGATCTGTGACTCGTGTCTACCAAACTCTTAAAGCAGGCTAATCCCCGGTGTCCCTCGGCAGTTCCTTTGGCTTCGAGAGGGGATGTAGGGGATGACTTCTCACGTCACTCTTCCACGTCCGAAATAATAACAGAAGATTTGATTCCCATTTGATTCCCCTTCATTGTCTGTAATGGCTCCGATCACATTCGGCACATCAAATACTTCTTACGTCAGTGATTTCGTCACTGAAGATTGAGCTAGACGACGAAGCTTCCTTCAGAACAACGATGGACAGCACACAGCAGCCTTTGGTTTTCTGAAATAGCCGGATTCGCTGTCACCCACGTGCTCCGCTAGTGTTGCTACAGAGAGTGTATGGAAGGTTTTGGCTGTCATGTCCGAAGCCCTACAGATGAAATATCCATGGTTTTGTATTCCGCGTGGGTAGGAGCAGGAAAAGGTGAAAATCTCTCGGTAATGCAGTGTGAATTAAAATCACCTTTAGTTTAGCAGCAAGAGTAATACATAATTTTGCCGTGAGGTGCGAAGCTGAAGCTCTTGATCAAATGGGCAGAATCAGGAGCGGAGCTCGTAGATCCCTCCCGCTCCGGCTAGAGTGCGCTGTCGTCGGTGTCTGTCGTAGTGCCAACTTTAGAACTTGTATTTACGCCGTGGCATCGTTGCTACCGATACCACACATGGGGTAATATTGCTGTCCGTTACTAGCCCGTTGTCTTGGTAACTCTGTCTGCGCAATCCATAGTCAACAATGATTACGCTATCTTTGTGGGCGCTTTCCCTGAGAACTGTTTCATTTCCTCTGAATGCGTACTTATTCTGCTAAATAAAATCCTGATTTAGTAATTCAATCTCCTGTAATATCTACAATTGATCAACATTGTTATTGATTCGTAAGTACTCTACAGTGCCAAAATTGAATGTCGTATCTAATTGGATGGTTCTCAAACCATTGTGCCCCAGGAACTAATAAGACAAATGGATTCAAAGTATTCAGTATTATCTGACTAACGGGGTGAAGTTACCGCGTCTTTATTCTTGTATGCGAGTGTATTGTCAGTTTTGAGGAAGAAAATAATTAAATAGGTGCCGACAACAAGGTCCCTTGCCCAATCGACTGCGAAATATTGATCCGCACCGAGAAAAATAATGTTGATTCTTCATTTTAAGAAGATCAAACTAGTTTTCTCGCTTTCACAACAACGAAAAACTGTCTTTAGCAGCATATGGCAGCACAAAATCCTTGACCTATGTTCAGAAAGAACAAATACCGGTTTTGCGATACCTCGTCCTAAGAGTGAGTTTCCCACCCGGTTGGTGTCAGCCATGCAAAGATGCCAGCAGCGTCTGAGATTTACGACTGACGAGTGCTGAGACGGACTTTAATAAAACCCGAGAGACTGCGTTATTGGTTCTGCTGCAGACAGCAGGCAGAGGCGGGCGTGTCGCCGTCCCAACTGTGTCGGAGGGAGTGGTTTCCGTCTCGGGAAACGGGACAGCTACCTCCAAGACAGGCAACCCAGAAATAGTACCAAAGAGGCTGTTGCGAAACCGCTCTGTCGCCATTATGTGTGGTTACACCTATTCCTCCGGAGGTACAGTTGGTTGTGAGGCAGACCGAAACGCCGGCATGTGATACGATATTGGCCCATTTATATCCTGTTGCATAGTGCGGGCTGTTCGTCAGATTCTTCTTTTGTTTGGCTGTTTGCCCTACAGTAATACATGTCGAAACTGGAAGTCCGATATTAGCAGCAATCGGACATAGAAATATATTCAGTGGAGAACAGTGAAAATTTGTGGCCGATCTCATTTCCCGCCTTACGGGAGCTGCCATCTTAACCGCATAGGCTATCCGAGCACGCTTCCCGTCCGATCTCGGACATGTCCTAAAGAACAGACATCGCACATGTAAGTACAGTGATACGCCAATTTCCCACAAGGACTGTGAGATAGGATATCGGAGCCGGATTTTGGGTTATGTTGGGCTCTACTACAGAGCACAATGTGCTACAAAAAGTGATTGCTTACCAAACGCGTGTTCATCTGAATGTGGAATACTGCATGAATGAGTGGGGCTCATACCACGTCCGACTAAATCGAGTGATGTAGAATAAATTCAAAGGCGGATGGCACAAATGTACGAGAGCAAGAGTTAACTAGAAAAGAATTGGTTACTTTCATTCGGGGCCACTGAATATACTGGCCATGCTAGGACTTTGGTTCCATACGCATTCTCGTCAAACAGCATTTCTAAGTAGCGTGTACTGTGAGCGTGGTAAAGTTGTACCCCCACTGACCTCATCTAAAAAAGAATTATATTCATCGTAAACAGAATTCCTATACCACCACACAAAGAGATGTTTCAGTTCGATACCAGTTTGAAGAAAACCACAATGTGTAATGGGGCAAGTGCACCTGGAACTATTTATCGTTAAATATGAATACTGTTTATTCATTCACTGCTGTTCGACTCGAATCTCATGGCTGAGGGTTCTAGACGTTCCAGCAGTATTGTGTCTTCATTTCAAGACGAGTGTTTATCCGTTAACAGCGTACTGTGTGTTATTGAACAGTTAAGACCATCACACGGTCACCTAATCCAAGTTACAGATTTACCCTACCCAACGGGTTCCAGGTAGAATAAAAATTTAATTTTCCCTATTTCATATAATTACGGATAGAATTTAATAACATGATATGCTCTCATAGTCTACTCATTAAGAGGCATAACCTTACGGTAAAGATAGAATGTACGAAAGTTTCTCGAGGCAGCTTAACGCACGGAATGAGAACGAGAGCACTTGGCGACTTCCAATAAAGATTACACACAATGTCAAGCCTTTTCGAATCTTTCTCTCTCAGTGATATCCCCACAAAACAATGAGAAGAAATACGTGTATCGCTTACTATATTTTCGCTGTTCATCCAATTGACCTTGAATGTCAGACATGACGTTTCCATTTATTGCTTTTTTTATTACTAAATGAATTCGCAAAGCATTTTGCAGACAGCATCCACGTATACCACTGAATGTACCTGCAATTATATCATCGTACGACGCATAGTTCAAGAGATAATCTAGCTCCTCTTAAAATGGACCTCAAATTACCCGGACTACATTCGTCCAGTGCTTGATAGTAAGAACACTTAGCGACTTCCAACAAACTTTAAACGCAGTTTCAAACATTTTATAAGCTTTTGTTCCAATCCAAATTAAAACAGACGCTTTCAAATTATGCACAAGAATATATTAAAGGGTTATCACTTTTTTGGTCTACCTGTTTCGATCTTGACTTGCTCATAAGCCTAAGGGCGCATAATATGAAACTGATAAAAACAACACAATTAGTGTTTTGCGCCCTCAGCCATAAAGCTTTTTCGTGCATAACGTCTAGTATTTAAATCATTAACTATTTTGTAAATTGATCAGACGTTGGAGATGTTCAGTACGTTGGAGTTGGATTCTGGTTAATGTGTAAGACCATTATCAGTGTGAATACAGGATGTAATCGCACGTTTCTAAACGTTACTTGCCTGACATCAAGACCATATATATACACACCTGATGCATTTTCATTTCTCTTAGCCAAGTACAGGATGCGCGAGAAGTCCCGTTCCCGTGTAACCCTTGTTTAGTATCAGACGTTACTACGCAGGTTGGTAGCTTTCTTACTTCTTGTCAGTTGTTTGAACCAGTTGTCGGAATTCATGTTAATGTGTTTTCGCAGTCTCATTCGCGTTATCCATTGCAGATATGAGCGGTCATATTTACACTATTGGAGAGCGCTTACTCACAAGTGTGTAGGTGAACGAACGTCAATATACAGGGCAGACAATGAGACAGATTATGGGAACATACCAGTCTTGATTTAATAGGGTTCCACGGCGAAAGGCAACTCTTCAAGATTGTGAAAGACATACTTTTGCTTTCGGCAGTGTTAAGGACAGGACGTGGAGTGCAAGGAAGAAGACACGTGAACAAACGTGTGCCGAAATCTCTGCTTCTATGAAGTCGAAACGTAAATGTGCTCTGAAATTCGGTACGCCGAGGACAGCAATGAGAGATCACGTGAAAGGAGATCTTAAAGTCCAACCTTTTCTTTTCAAGTTCGTAAATAAGTTATCAGATACACACCGGGTTCAGTGCGTTTTAGCAAGCAGTGATATATTAACTAAATTTCCAAATATAGTGAACTGTGCCGAGATTATATTTTGAGAAATTTACCTTGGCTCATTTGACAGAAATATTGCCGTTCGGGCCAAAGATAATAGCCACTACGCTGTCGAGTTAGAAAGGATCCGATTAACGTAATGATATGGGCAGAGATGACATCAGGAACACCCGCTTGGACAGTAGTTTTTCTTGAAGAGACTCTGAATGGTCCAAATTATTTATACATGTTAGAAGCATGGTTAAGACCTGAGTTTGAGGAAAGGGCCTCACAGAAAGACGGAGCGCTTCCTAACTACGTTCTTGCAGCGCCCCAGTTCCTAAATGAACGCTTTCCAGGAGCGTAATAAAGTGAAATTCGTGCAGGAGTCGTGCTGACGTTACTTGTTGTACTGCAAGCAGTTTCGCTGACTCAGTACACCGTCTTCAGTCCTGTACTCGTACACAGTAATGGCAGCAACATCAACTTACCAACTGTGCAAATACAAAGAGAGATTAAAAATTGAATTAGAATTAAGAACGACACTATATAAGTAAAACCACAGTTATCATTTGATAAAACCCAACACATACATCCACTGTAACATATCTAAAATAGAATTATATGTAGTACACCACCACGAATTTCATCTCTATACGCTGTACAAATGTACTATTTATTAATAAAATCTTTAATTAAATATAGAATGATTAAAAACTGGTCAGTTAGATGAAATATTAAACTGCAAAATCCTGAAGTAACCTACCGATCTACAAAAATAACTGTAGAAAATGATAGATTTGTGAAAGAAGCCGGCCGAAGTGGCCGTGCGGTTAAAGGCGCTGCAGTCTGGAACCGCAAGACCGCTACGGTCGCAGGTTCGAATCCTGCCTCGGGCATGGATGTTTGTGATGTACTTAGGTTAGTTAGGTTTAACTAGTTCTAAGTTCTAGGGGACTAATGACCTTAGCAGTTGAGTCCCATAGTGCTCAGAGCCATATATATGTGAAAGAAACTACAACATAAGAAATACGTAAACCAAAGAAATCTGCATCTGTGTGCAAGTAGTCCTTGCAAAATGACAGCATAAACAAAATCTAAATGTCAGTATAGGTAAAGATATGGAAATCACAGTATAAATATATTTACGTCATGTCACAGTTATCAAATCTTAAGGTGCAAACTGTAGAGTGGCATACTTATGTTATATACAAAAACTGAATATCCAAAACGTGTCAAAACACCAAAATGTAGAATACCTTCTATGTCATAACATATACAGAACACATGAAAAACCCACACAAGATACTATTCCAGGAAAACAACTTCCATGTAAGAATGCCTCCATATATCATATACCATCATGAAACAAATATCAAAGAAGAACTGCTATGTAACTTGTGCAGATGTCAGAAACTAATAACATACATCCACATAACATATAGTACCCTAGATCGAATTCTAAGTTATCAGTAACATCAAAGGTGAAAAAACTTCGTATGTACCAAGCGTTATACTGAGGAAATAGATATCGACGAGAAACCTTATTATACATAGAAATGTGTAATTAGCCCTGTAATTGTTTCCAGACAAAGCTGTCAAAAAGCAATATATATATATATATATATATATATATATATATATATATATATATATATATATATATATATATATATATATATATATACCATGTACTGTACAGAATACTGTCACATGTGGGCTGCATATGTGAAGATAATTCTTATATCGTAAAATAAAACATGGAATATCTGTCTGGAACCAACACAGACTGCCGGGTAACGTCGAAAGAATGTGTAAAGTTGTAAGACAGTAGCTTACACCAACTTCTGCACAACTTGAACAACCAGGTAAAATGTCAGACAATAATGTAATATCTCAGCAAATCTCAGACATTAAGGTTGCAAGGCTAACCAGAGGATGGAAGGCGAATGTTTAGGTGGCTACCCTGTACTAAATCGACTGCTACGGTCGCAGGTTCGAATCCTGCCACGGGCATGGATGTGTGTGATGTCATTAGGTTAGTTAGGTTTAAGTAGCTCTAAGTTCTGGGGGACTGATGACCACAGATGTTAAGTCCCATAGTGCTCAGAGCCATTTGAACCATTTTGAACCTGTACTAAATATACCCACTAGGAAGCACACACATACCATCTATGGCATACCATACCTAAAAGAGTAGTGCTAGTCCACGAGGATGTAGTACAACTTAAGGGATATCTCAGCAGTATGAATCCATGAAGTGTATGGTATGACACAGGTGCTTTTCTACATTTGCCCTTTTGACACTTTCTTGGACATTCATTTTGTGCATATGACATAAATACTTTGATATAGGATTTTCACCTCAGCATTTTATAGCTTCGACGATATATTTATACGATCATTTTGATAGCTGTACTTATTTTGGCACTTAGATATTGTTGATGCTGTCCTCTCTCTAGGACTGCTTGAACATAGATGCATATTTCTATGGTTTATTTAATTCTGATGTTGTTATAGTTCCCTTCATACCTCTATCATTTTCTACAGTTATTTTTATAGATTAGTTGGCTACTTCTGGATTTTGCAGTTTAGTGCATCATCTAACTGAGCAGGTTTTAATCATAGAATATTTAATAAATGATTTTATTAATAAATATCACTGTTCTATAACGTATAGAGCGGAAATTAGTTACAATATACTATATATATTTCTACGTATGTGACATGGACGTATCTGTTGCTTTCTGTCAATGAAGGCCGTAAATTCTCTTATATAGTATTGTTCATGATCTTATTCTTTTTTTAATCTGTCTTTTTATTTGCGTAGTTGGTAAGCTGATGATGCTATCATTACTGTTTATGCATACAGATCTGAAGATGGTGTACTGAGTCACCGAAACTGGTTGCAATACAATAAAATAACATCAAAACGACGATTGTAAGTTCAAATGGCTCTGAGCACTATGGGACTTAACTTCTGAGGTCATCAGTCCCTTAGAACTTAGAACTACTTAAACATAACTATCCTAAGGACATCACACACATCCATGCCCGAGGCAGTATTCTAACCTGCGACCGTAGCGGTAGCGTGGTTCCAGACTGTAGCGCCTAGAACCGCTCGGCCACCCTGGCCGGCTGAGGGCTGTGAGTGTTTCATTTTATTACGTAAGTGAACGGCCGAAGCCTCGCAGACCACCAGATCAGTCACTAGGATGGATATACAAAAACTTTCCAGGAGAATGAATAGCCAACTCCCTTGAAGTGGCCACCAAGAAGCTCTGACCTCACTCGTTACGGGGGGTCATTAAGGCGCATGTATTTGCGCGTCTTTTATGCTACAAACAAAGAACTGCGCAGTGCTGTTGACGATGAATTTCGCACTGTAACACCGAACATGCTCAAAAATATGTCAAGAAGAACATGGAGGCGTATGGAAATGTGTTTAAAGCATGATGAGGAACATACCGATATACGAGTATATTACACTTAATACGTAATTAAGTACTCGTGGTAAAACAAGTCGAATTAGCATTCGGCACTAGACTGGACTTCTTGCCCACCCCATACATTGTGGGCAGTAGGTACCTATTATAAAGTGGCAGTATTATTCTGTCAGGTGATTAACGAACAGTGTTTTTCAATAGCCTTGAGTTTTATTTTGTAAGAAACTGTGCTTCATCGCATCCATCCTTCTCCTTCGCTGAAAAACTAATATGTACAGCCTTCTAGTAGTACAGTTACTGGCCGCACTCTAGAAACGTCGGCATTGTTATCTTATAACTACGTTTGTAACACAGTATATATGCGGGCACGTCAATTATAATGAAGGTGCCTCGGGAGAAACAGTTTAAATTACGGCATATGGAGACACTGATCTACGCAATAAACGAATAGTGTTCAACTAAAGAACTCAAAAACTCATATGTTTCTTGTCAGCGAGTGCTACACCTTAAACAGAATTAATATAGAAACCACTACGAACAAGGACGCGTTAAGGGAAATAATTATCTTGCGCTCATCACTGGCCTTCTCATAAGGATCGGATCCACCACTGGAATCTCAACTGATTAAAATTCCTTCAAGTGCGCGAACTCGTTATAAAAGGAAAGTAACAGCTGCTCTCGCACGCTGTCATCTCTGGAACGTTCAGTGAAGACTGTACAAAAAACATTTAACGATGAAACTAGTTTCGACTCCTTTAACATCTAATCGTCGTTCTATCTGTGGTAAAAAAAACGGATTATAGTACGAATATTTACCAACACTTGCTAACGGTTACAATATCTATGCCAGGTTGCCTATTACTGATCTGTTAAACACGTCGGAAACTGTGATTTGAGTGTAAATACTTCTTTGCTATCTTCAGTGTAAAATAACTAAAAGCCATTATCGTATGTGTTTCTCCAGCAGGGAATATAATTTCAGAAACATGAAACATATACCGTTATTGATTTCATGTGAATTATTCTGAAAGGTAGGATGCATAACTTCGAAAACGTATAGTTTCAAGAATGACTTGACACACGGGCCGGCCGGAGTGGCCGAGTGGTTCTAGGCGCTACAGTCTGGAACCGCGCGACCGCTACGGTCACAGGTTCGAATCCTGCCTCGGGCATGGATGTGTGTGATGTCCTTCAGTTAGTTAGGTTTAAGTAGTTCTAAGTTCTAGGGGACTGATGACCTCAGATGTTAAATCCCATAGTGCTCAGAGCCATTTGAACCACTTGAACTTGACACAGGAATGCAGTTGCTGAGCACCAAAAACTACTGGAGTCCGCTATATAAAAAAATAGAATCGCTGAAAGTAAACCCTTTGGGGTAGGACCTCGCCTTTCCAGAAGTTTCGTAACCTTCGTTGTAGTTTCTCTGTTCTTTTTGTATTGCGCGTGTTGTCAGAATTGATTCTACATCAGTAATATAAAAGAGTAGGTCATACAATAGTCTACTGTATTTTCCACATCGCGTGAAATTATTTTACTTTAAACTCCTTGATGATGTTGACCAGAATGGCAGCCGACGTCCGTCCACTAGGTCACCAGCAGAAATCATATCGTAAATATTAACTGCAATATTTCCAGCATGCAGACAGTCGACGTTCATTTGATACCAGCCACATAATGATGCAGTCGTATTTTGCAAACGAAACGGTTTATAAGTCGGCATGCACTTGGTAATGATTAGGAATATTCTTCAAATATGTTACAAGAATAGTCTTATGGTAAAAGGAATTAAAGAAGAAATTCGAAACTTACAATATTCATGTTGTTGTTGTTGTGGGCTACAGTCCTGAGACTGGTTTGATGTAGCTCTCCATGCTACTCTGTCCTGTGCAAGCTTCTTCAGGTCCCAGTAACTACTGCAACCTACATCCTTCTGAATCTGCTTAGTGTATTCATCTCTTGGTCTCCCTCTACGATTTTTACCCTCCATGCTGCCCTCCAATACTAAATTGGTGATCCTTTGATGCCTCATAACATGTCCTACCAACCGATCCCTCCTTCCAGTCTAGTTGTGCCACAAACTTCTCTTCTCCCCAATCCTATTCAGTACCTCCTCATTAGTTATGTGATCTACCCCTCTAATCTTCAGCATTCTTCTGTAGCACCACACTTCAAAAGCTTCTTATCTCTTCTTGTCCAAACTATTCATCGTCCCATGTTTCACTTCCATACATGGCTACACTCCATACAAATACTTTCAGAAACGACTTCCTGACACTTAAATCTATACTCGATGTTAACAAATTTCTCTTCTTCAGAAACGATTTCCTTGCCATTGCCAGTCTACATTTTATATCCTCTCTACTTTGAATGTCATCAGTTATTTTGCTCCCCAAATAGTAGAATTCCTTTACTACTTTAAGTGTCTCATTTCCTAATCTAATTCCCTCAGCATCACCCGAGGCAACTCGACTACATTTCATTATCCTAGTTTTGCTTTGTTGATGTTCATCTTATATCTTCCTTTCAAGACAATATCCATTCCGTTCAACTGCTCTTCCAAGTGCTTTGCTGTCTCTGACAGAATTACAATGCCATCGGCAAACCTCAGAGTTTTTATTTCTTCTGCATGGAATTTAATACTTACTCCGAATTTTTCTTTTGTTTCCTTCACTGCTTGCACAATATACGGATTGAATAACATCGACGAGCGGCTACAACCCTGTCTCACTCCCTTCCCAACCACTGCTTCACTTTCATGCCCCTCGTGTATTATAACTGCCATCTGGTTTCTGTACAAATTGTAAATAGCCTTTCGCTCCCTGTATTTTATCCCTTCCACCTTCAGAATTTGAAAGAAAGTATTCCTGTCAACACTGTCAAAAGCTTTCTCTGTCTACAAATGCTAGAAACGTAGGTTTGCCCTTCCGTAATCTAGCTTCTAAGATAAGTCGTAGGGTCAGTATTGCCTCACGTGTTCTAACACTTCTATGGAATCCAAACTGATCTTCCCCGAGGTCGGCTTCTACTAGTTTTTCCATTCGTCTGTAAAGAATTCGCGTTAGTATTTTGCAGCTGTGACTCATTAAACTGATAGTTCGGTAGTTTTCACATCTTTCAACACCTGCTTTCTTTGGGATTGGAATTATTATATTCTACTTGAAGTCTGAGGGTCTTTCGCCTGTGTCATGCATCTTGCTCACCAGATGGTAGAGTTTTGTCAGGACTGGCTCTCCCAAGGTTGTCAGTAGTTCTAATGGAATGTTGTCTATCCCGGGGCCTTGTTTCGACTCAGGTCTGTCAGCGTTCTGTCAAACTCTTCACGCAGTATAATATCTCCCATTTCATCTTCACCTACATCCTCTTCCATTTTCATAATATTGTCCTCAAGTACATCGCCCTTGTATAGATCCTCTATATACTCTTTCCACCTTTCTGCTTTTCCTTCTTTGCTTAGAAATGGGGTTTCCATCTGAGCTCTTGATATTCATATAAGTGGTTCTCTTTTCTCCAAAGGTCTCTTTAATTTTCCTGTAGGCAGTATCTGTCTTCCCCCGGTGAGATAAGCCTCTACATCCTTACATTTGTCCTCTAGGCATCCCCGCTTAGCCGCTTTGCACTTCCTATCGATCTCATTTTTGAGATGTTTGTATTCCTTTTTGCCTGCTTCATTTACTGCATTTTTATATTTCCTCCTTTCATCAATTAAGTTCAATATTTCTTCTGTTATCCGAGGATTTCTAGTAGCCCTCGTCTCTTTACCTACTTTAACTTCTACTGCCTTCACTACTTCGTCCCTCAATGCTACCCATTCTTCTGCTACTGTATTTCTTTCCCCCATTCCTGACAATTGTTCTCTTATGCTATGCTCTCCCTAAAACTCTGTACAACCTCTGGTTTAGTCAGTTTATCCAGGTCGCATCTCCTTAAATTCCCACCTTTTTGCAGTTTCTTCAGTTTTAATCTACAGTTCATAACCAACAGATTGTGGTCAGAGTCCACATCTGCCCCCTGAAATGTCTTACAATTTAAAACTTGGTTCCTAAATCTCTGTCTTACCCTTATATAATCTATCTGAAACCCGTCAGTACCTCCAGGCTTCTTCAATGTATACAACCTTCTTTTATTCATGTATCATAATAATAATTGATCCTCAATGACTATCCTGCTTAAGCACCTAGCGTATTACCTCTGATGTGAGTACTGTCTTCTCAAGGACAGAACCACGCCTTTTCACAACACTTGAAGAGAAGAAAGGTGATGTACGTCCCAGCATTGTCTTGACAGCACGATAGCGCTAAATGTTGGGCGAATAATGTTTGTTAGCTACAGAAAGAGGCTAGATACGCTACATGGGGAACCGAATTGAGACGTCTTGCACTCGCCTGAGGAAGAAAGACTGCCGTAAATGGGGAACTCATTCCGCGTCAGCCGATAGGTAACGATCATCTGAATAGCAGACGACAGAAAACTGCTGTTGTATTAATAACTGGAAATGTTACTTCCTTTGTTACTGTTGGTCTGAATGAAAATGGAATGACAGGAAACAGGGAAAATATTGTGCTCGCACGTGGCCTGCTTATCTCCAACACACAGCGCTCACCACCGGATACCGGAAAATTAAACACCAGTCCCATCGGATAGCGAATAACGAGAAAAAGGAAAATTTTAAAATGATCGTTCCACCATGATAAACACTGTGCTCCTTGCACACGGAATGCAAATGTTACTTGAACGAAAGAACTGTTCGAAGGTCGTGTTGTATAAAGAGTCTTTTTTTGTAAGTAAATGTCAGTGTCGGTATTGAGTAAATTGCTTAGTAAAATTTTTCTATTTATACTGCAGAATTCTAAGGCCACAATAATTTCGAGACATACTTGAACCGAAGCATTGTTATTATCTCTCCAGCTTCTGTTGGACGTTCTATTTTCTGAATTTTTCCGTTGAATAATTCTTCCACCAAATTAGCTTTTTGCTGCCGCAAACGAACTACAAAGTAGTTTAACATGTTGAAAAATACGATGAACGGCCTATATGACGGATTTGTATCACTACGACAGGTCTTATGTGGTCAGTGCTCCTGGTATGAAGGTTTTTCTTCTTTTTTTTCTGTAGGGCCAGTAGCATAATGTATGTCAGATAATGACATCGTTATTAGAAAGACGCACCAGAATAGCCGCTTATAATAATTAATCTCTATTAATGATAGACTGTTTCGACATTCATCGTCATTGTCAAGTACTTGCGAATACAATTTTGGTGAGAACTCCCATAAATGTGAATGTTATCTACATTAAAATTGCTATATTGTACTCACGTCTAGAATGATGTGACGTCCATATTACATCATTAGTGAAGTGTCTTGGAACTTCAGTCTTTTGAGTAGATGCTAAATGGCGTAAACATATTGAAAATAATACGTTAATTATGGTCTGAGAGTTCTACTTTTATATGTTTACAAAGATTATGCAATTGAACACACATATTATTTTACTAACAAAATTTTGTCATGATTATCGTTTATTGTTGCATACATTATTTACAATTTATCCATATCCGTGTTTTAAAAGTTCAGTAAAGTATTTGTGTCCAAATTCTGTATGCTGGTTTAATATTTCTTTTATATCTCGCGTGTATATAGATTTTCAATTCTTCAACAATGTTGATTGCAAAACCTTTTGGTATTGCGCGAGGAATTTGGGGATACAGAGAAGTCTTCGACACGAGTCGTTGGCATCGGTGAGTGACGTAAAACACAAGTGACAAACTTCGTAAATATTATGTCCTATGTGACGTCATATCCATGTGGATTTCTTCAACGTAGTAGACAGAAACAGTGAGTAAATATAAACAATGTCGCAAAGCAAACATTTCTGATTACGAATACTGTAATGAAAGAAAGAAATTTGAGTACGAATAAGGGATAGATCAGGTGCTATCGCAAAACCACACACTACCACTATAATGGATGTTAGAATACAAAATATGAAATGGAAAGAAATGTTTCTGGCAAAAATGGAAAGTATTCGCAAAAACACTTCAATTGTGTATTTCCGAATACTTTCGATTTTTACCAGAATCATTTCTTTCCAATTCCTATTTTATGTTCTGACATCCGTCACAGTGGCAGTGTGTTTTTACGATAGCGCCTACCCGTTTCCTTTTTCGTTAACAAAACTATTTCATTCATTACTATATTCTTAGTCGAAAGGGTTTGTTTTGCTATGTTGTTTATTTTCTCACTGTTTCTCTTATGATCATTTTATTACGAACTTACAGATACTGTAGATGAGGTTTTGGACACTAAATCGAATCATAACAGAGAACTATAACTGCAGGCATCTGTCGAAAACGCCAGAAACTACAAAAATAAAGACATACATTAATTTTCTCCAAATACAGCCCATGTAACTGAGAAAAAACATGCTACTATACGAAAAAGTCGATATCACCAGACGAAAAAGTAAACTAGAAATAAACTTACAGACTCAGCTACTTTTCTAAAATCTGCTATTGTTGACTATGGCCCCCACGATTCTCGGAAATAATATTTCCTTTCCGAATATTCTCAACTCATATTATACTCAAAAACAGCGAAATATTTCTTATAAATAATTCCTCGTCAATCGAATCATATTCGGAACTAAGCCAAACAAGCATCAAAACGAACAAACTGATAACGTTAAATCGTTAGTAGGTTGTTAGCAAATGAGAACAATACTCATTCATAATTAATATCACCTGCAGGTTTTTACTCGTAACTGAACCGTACAGTCCAGATATCGGCAATGTCGTAAATACAAGTAGGTTATCACGAAGAGCATCATACATCACGATATACGATACAGATCAACCAGGCACCGTACCTTCGTGTTGTCATTCATTTCCTTTGATACCTCAATCAAGTTTTCCCATTACACCTAACACTACAGGTGATTCTCTTACCAAATGTAGTTTTCTTGGCTTCAACGAGAAAACTGTTGAATTATAACCTAAGGTATACCTCACGCTACGCTACAGATAAGCCTGTCACCAAAGAAACTTTTTCCGCTGTGTCATCCGTTGGCTTCGCCAACTCGCTACCAGACTTGTTGCATTTCAACTTAACCTAGATCTCAAGCTACGCTACAGAGCATTCTGTCATCACAGACACCTTTTTCACTGCAATGTTTGTTGGCTTTGTCAACTCATTTCCAAATCGTCACATTCCATCCTAGCCTAGATCATCTGCTAAACCAGTCCATTATCCTCACATTAAGTTGTTCTATTAACTCGCGAGTTAACCATTCTCTCCGAATTTTTTAACTTATTCAATAATTCCAAAAAATACATCTTTCTTTTCATTCCAAGTCCTCCTCGACATACACTCAATTGCGATCTAAAATTTCGCTAACACTAACGTCAAACAACACTGCTAGACAAAAATAGTATAGAAATGAAAACTACAACAATAGGGCACGCACCAATAGGTTGACTTCCAAGAAAGCGAGGCTATCTATGAACTATTGAAATAAACCATACTAATACTTCAAAATCAAACAAGAAACAAAATGAACGAAACAAAAGTAATTGCAAACATTAAAATAAAGAATGAGAAATGCACTCCCATTCACAAACAGAAACATAATTCTCTTTCTTTGGAAATACAGCCTCCGCACACCTTCCAAAAAAAAAAAAAAAAAAAAAAAAAAAAAGCACCGATTTTGCGGCTCATCCTTCTTCGAGATATAATCATTTAAATGACTATGTAATACTCAAAATGGTCCTTTTCCCACACCCACAATCTTCAGTTTCGTTTGTATCAGCCGCTGATTTTTGTCCCTAAAATCAACGGAATGATTCGCAGGCAAATGCATCTACCCAATCTCGTCTAGTCCCTTGTAACTAGCCCACCCATGTGACATTATGATTGACCCATCTGCTACATAACTTTTTACTAACTGAAACATTGGACAAGCTGTTCTATCTTTCATTACCTTAAAAATCATCTTTGGAGAAGAGTGATTCACTGAATCAACTGCTCCCCCCTACTTTATTTCTTTTTTTGCAAATTGTAATTATTAAATTTCTGTAATAGCCCCCGACTCACCATTGTTGCCCCTTCTCATAACAAAATCCGATCAAAGTTTTACGACCTGTTTCTGTCTCATGAGCATCAAGATAAATAGGAGGTCTGAAACAAAAAAGTAAGAAAGTAATAAAATACTTTTCATAGGAAGCCTTGATTTCTCAAAACACGTCCCTCCAACGGATAGATGGTCACATACGATCTTTTGCACATTGCCCCATAAACAAATCGTTCTGTGTTTCTGGGAAAATATCATGTGGTTGCCACAAACACTACATTTACAATACCAAGCAATTAAATTGTACTATCTGGTAACACTGATGATATTCACTGTTTCCCTCAATTCATCGGATTATTTCACAATAGTGACACAAACTTGAGGAATATGTTGTTCTCTATTCCCACTATTTTCCAAGCCCTCAAAATGAGAAGCAGAACTTGGCCCCGCATTTGCCTCATATTTCGCGATGATATTAATTCTTGAAAAGCAATTTTAAATCTCGCACAGGCCGGCCGGGGTGGCCGAGCGGTTCTAGGCGCTACAGTCTGGAACCGCGCGACCGCTACGGTCGCAGGTTCGAATTCTGCCTCGGGCATGGATGTGTGTGATGTCCTTAGGTTAGTTAGGCTTAAGTAGTTCTAAGTTCTAGGGGACTGATGACCTCAGAAGTTAAGTCCCATAGTGCTCAGAGCCATTTGAGCCAAATCTCGCACAAAGATCAACAAATTACTGATAGACTGCAAGGCAGTGATGTAAGGCTACACAGAAATTCTTTTCAAAATGCTCACCAGAAGGTGACCTCACAGCATCTATTACTTCGCAGGTCAGAGCGGAAGACAAGTTTCGAACATTCCTCTAGACCAGGACCTGGAGTGTATTTCCAATTGTATAAGCAGTGTGGTTTTGATTTTCAAATGTAGAAAGAAGGCCGACTGACTATTCTTGCTGTCTCTAATACGTTTCTTATATCTGACATTATAATTTGTTCCTGTTTGGTCAGGTTATTACAGTTGCCACAGGTGATTTGACATATACCTGAATTATCATACTCGGATGTTGGAAGGTTGTTATTGATTTCAAAGGCTAGTTGAATATTTGTGGCTTCCAGGAGCACACTAATTTTGTTGGAGAGTCTACCAAGATAGTCGGCTGGTACGTATCTGAATCTTTTAGTTATGCTATGTTTCTCAAGTTAGGTATATTTCGTTACGTTTTGTTTTCTGCTTCGGTGTTTTACACTTGTAATATACTTGTGTGAGAATGTTGGGGTCAAAGTCATTTGTATGGGCTGTATAATTGTCTTGAACTGCTAGTTTTTCTAACAGTAGGTTACTGAATCTGTTAGTTAGCGAATGGAATAATTTTAGTTTATGTGACATTAGATGATAGAAATTGGTATTTATAATGTTCTCACAACTGGTGTCCTTCTTACAGATATCAAATATTACATGATTATTATTTTTCCCAGTTATAAGGCCTCGATATTTAATTATACTGTTTTCCTCCATTTCCGTAGTAAAACTAACTGTAGGGTGTAGTTGGTTGTTGGTGGGTATTTTGGATGTCTGTGTGGCCGTCGTCAACCAACATGAGGGTATCAACTACGTACCTAAAATACTATATAATATGGTTAAGGGCAGGTCAATTCGAGTTAAATAATTTTCGTCAAAGACAATTTTAGGAAGATACTGGCTAATATGCCTGCTTCACTGCTACTCATGCCTACTCCATCATAATAATGTTACGACTGTATTTTTCAGTCTTTACTGAATAATATTCACGTTTGCTGCACATCGTCCTTAGAATCTTTTGATAAATTTTAGGCTGTCATAAGAAGGTGGCACATACGAAAGAGTTTCATCGGTATACATTAAAAGGTTGAATAACAATGAATTTCTGCGAGAAATTTACGACACTGACTATCTGTAGTAAACTACGAGTGGTTCAAATGAAAATAACTTCTAACTCTCAAATATTTTTGATCTTGGAAAAACATTAAAGTTTTATTTCGAACTAATTTTACTGAAAATACGAAGGCTACGCCCTGCATTTCTAGAGTACATGTGTTAGTCGTTAAATTTTTCTGTGACATTGGCTGAACTTATGCAACTGAACTGAGGTAATATATGCTACGTTACTTTATTTTCTCGCCATTTCGTGCTAGCCTGCTTCGTGACTGCGCATTTAAATTGCTCTTCACTCTGGCATTTCGTGTTCGTTTCCAACTTCTGGGTGCACGTGAAAGGGAAGCAATTACAGCTGTGGCGCGGGTCGGCCTCTTTTATACATGACGGGATCGGCGGCACAGCCAGTCTAGAAACAAGCTCCAGAAAATGAAAAGAAGGGAGAGCGAGCCCGAAAGTACTTCTAGTGTGAAATTAGATAAATAACTGAGGAGTGCATTATCCACTGATAAGTGGCTAATATGGTTGATTACACAAGCTATGTTAAATGCTTCATTTTACGTGAATTAATAAAATCAGACTTACAAATGTTTTGTTTATGTAGTATCTACATTTTCCTTTGGTCTATGGCAACAGTACAGTCAAAGTTTAGTAGTTTCTGTATGTATTTAGAATTTCATGCGTTACCTTTTGGCGTGTTAAATAGCGTAGACATGTTAAAAATAACTGCAAACCCACTTTAATAATTCATCTGAGTGAATGTGATCACCACTGCGTTGGACCATTAGCCTGTTATACATCTTCTATTAGTCGTATTGACGATTCTTTAGTTATGAGGCACTTTGTTGCCGCACGTAGCACCTCATGTGTTTTTCCAGCTCTTACAGTCTACATACAGACCATAATTGTTTCTCTATATTCTTACTTATCTCTCTTACAAATCTTCCTCTTCATTTTTCATCTACTTGTGAGTTAAACATTCATAAATAATTACTGCTTTGTAATTATTTACAAAACTGCTATGTAATATTCTGCACGCAGTGCTGTACACGTTTGTAATGTGTTATTTACAGGTGTATGTGGAAAGGTCTGTTACCTAAAAAGATTGATTACTTTAAGAATTCTGTTATATTTATGACAACTACTTGTGGTATATCTAAATTTCTTTATCAAGTCTAACTCGAAACTCAATTTTATATAAACCTCTACTTTTGGGTTTCTTATATTGTGAAATATTAATAACTATAATTGAAAATTGACAATCACTGTCTACTGATGGATTTCGACACATCTATACGCTTCTTTTATTTCAGATTCAGTCTGATATTATACGAAATGTCACGGGTTTTGTCCTTAGGTTTGTTAAAATAAAAGCTGTTTTCTAGCCCTAGTCTCTTGTCTAATTTTATTTCTTTTCTCTTCCTGCACTTTGCTGTTACCATCGTTGTCATCTTCTTCTTCTCTTTCTTCTTCTCTTCTCGAAAGTTCAAATATTTAATATGCTAACTTCAGGGTTATTCACAGCACCACAGTCGTAGCAGCTACACGCTTTCACAAATCGCTGTCCTTCCGAAAAACTCTGAGAGGTTGTGAAAGGAGCATAAATATTTTTTTAAACACTTAAGCAGCTTCAGGTGTCCGCCTCTGCAGGAACAACATCTTCTTCTGTCAGTTCCATCGAGATTTCAGGACCTGCCTATTAAGACGAAATACGAAAATCAGCTATATTAATCAGATGTAACATTTAATAAAGTCTATATACAAAGTGGCGATACTTGATAAAACACTGTCTGGGTTGAGACCAGCACATATTTTCCCGTTAAATGGTGAAAATTTTTCGCTTAAAGCAATGGTCAACACTGGATCTCAACCTAACATATAAACAGTACCAAACGTAGGACTGGAGGATGAAGGAGTCAATGATTTACCCACATCACCCATCCTTGAAAACAAACAATTAGTATCAATATAAAAAGTGGCTGAAAAATTTTGGCCTGCTACACCGTCGACGTTGAAATCTCTCCAAAGAAGCCACTGAAAGAAAGTGTTGAGGAGATAATTCCTCTACATCTAGCAGCTGTGAGGCTTCTATGCTAAAGAAAAATGTAAACTCAGGAAAGTAACAGTTCATAGTTTTGACGGTTAAACCACACAAAAAGTTTGAGTACTAAAAAGGAAAAATGTGAAGATCGAAAAAAAAAACAAAATTAAGATGAAGGATGCAGGTTCTGCGTGAGAGCACATAGAAATTACAAGAGGAAACTGAATTTTCACCATTTGAATCAGAATCCGAATCTGAATGTCATTATGAACATTTAAAATACCACCATTTCTAATAAAATATATACAGCGCTTGATTATTATAGGTACAAGCGACAAGGCTGGGTAAATGATTATGAAACAAGCATATAATCCTAAAAAACATAGGTCCGCAACCCAATTCTTTCCCCAATACGACTTTCCTGACACCTTATAACAGACACCACGAGGATCTATAATGCAGACAGGCCCTTGAGGACAAACACATTAGAGATGTCCGCAAGGCCAACGTTCATGTGAAGGCAGGCATCAGTAAGTCTTCTCATCAGTGCAGTTCAAAAATCGCAGGTGTATTCCGAATGCACTGACGACCATCCACGATGCTTTCCCGGGCTCATCGACATTGTCAGTAGAGCTTTAACATACTGAAACTTCCAAATGTCGCCACACACAAAATATCCAACGGGTTCAAATCTGGATACCAGGCAGGAAACGGTACAGGAGAGTCATGTGCGACTCATCTGTTGTCGAAAATTCGTACTACGTATTCCCGAACACGTACATGAAGGTGTACCAGTGTATGACCATACATATCTAACACACATATTCTTTTACTATTCTGTGAATGAGAACTAGTGTTTCGCGGACTGATTACATTTGAGTTTAATAAGACCACATTACACAACATGCAGATTTCAATGGATTTATCGTCTCAGATTGTGTGATGTCTATACGTAGGGGGAGATTGATTTAATTGCGTATTGTGATGCTGGTAGACTGCAGAAGAAGAACATATTTCCGATAACACCAAAGTAAATATCGTACTGACAGTGATACCTAAATGATTAACGTGAGCTGACAGCGAATAAAACGTCAATAACAAGCAGCGCATAGGGAAGGAAACTCTACGTCAGAAATTCGTCCATCAGTGAAATACCATAGACAAAATTTGACGAAATGGAATATGTGGATAGCGTAGCCGCCCGACAACCAACCCTATGAGTCATGTAGGATCCAGAGTAACTGTGCAGTGAGACTGGTCAATATGTTAAATGTTTTACTCTTTAATTTACCGTTGCAAAGAATCCCAAAGCGGAAATATTGTTGGATTTTACTTTCATATATATATGATAAAACAAGTTTCTAATTTTTCATAGACATATGAAGACAGTATAGATTAACAAGGGATATGAAATAAAACAACCGCATGTTATAAAGCAATCAACGGATTGTAACTGTAAGCCAAGCCAGCTCTCGGATATGGTACACTGTGTGATCAAAAGTATCTGGAAATCTGGCTGAAAACGACTTACAACTTCGTGGCGTCCTCCATGGGTAATGCTGGAATAATATGGTGTTGGCTCACCCTTACCTTTGGTGACAGCTTCCGCTCTCGCAGGAATACGTTCATTCGGGTGCTGGAAGGTTTCTTGGGGAACGGCAGACCATTCTTCACGGAGTGCAGCACTGTCGGTCGATGAGGCCTCCCACGAAGTCGGCGTTCCAAAACATCCCAAAGGTGTTCTATAGGATTAAGGTCAAGGCTCTGTGCAGGCCAGTCCATTACAGGGATGTTATTTTCGTGTAACCACTCCGCCGCAGGCCGTGCATTAAAAACAGGTGCTCGATCGTGTTGAAAGAGGCAATCGCTATCCCCGAATAGCTCTTCAACAGTGGGAAGCAAGAAGGTGCTTAAAACATAGATGTAGACCTGTGCTGTGATAGTGCCACGAAAGTAACAAGGACTGCAAGTCCCTCCATGAGAAACATAACCACACCATAACACCACCGCCTCCGAATTTTACTGTCGACATTACACATGCTGGTAGATGACGCTCACCGGACATTCGCCATTCCCACACCCTGACATCGGATCGCCACATTGTGTACCGTGATTCGTCACTTGCCGGCCGGTGTGGCCGTGCGGTTAAAGGCGCTTCAGTCTGGAACCGCGTGACCGCTACGGTCGCAGGTTCGAATCCTGCCTCGGGCATGGATGTGTGTGATGTCCTTAGGTTAGTTAGGTTTAATTAGTTCTAAGTTCTAGGCGACTGATGACCTCAGAAGTTAAGTCGCATAGTGCTCAGAGCCATTTGAACCATTTTTGATTCGTCACTTCACACAACGATTTTCCACCGTTCAATCGTCCTATGTTTACGCTCCTGACACCTAGCGAGCCGTCATTTGGCATTTACCGGCGTCATGTGTGGCTTATGAGCAGTCGCTCGACCATGAAATCCAAGTTTTCTCACCTTCCGCCTAACTGTCATAGTACTTGCAGTGGATCCTAGCGCAGTTTCGAATTCCTGTGTAATGGTCTGGACAGATGTCTGCCTATTGCACATTACGACCCTCTTCAACTGTCGGCGGGCTCCATCAGTCAACAGACGAGATCGGCCTGTACGCTTTTGTTCTGTACGTATCCCTTCACGTTTACACTTCACTATCACATCGGAAGCAGTGGACCAAGAAGTGTGGAAATCTCGCGTACAGAGGTATAACACAAGTGATTCCCAATCAGCTGACCACGTTCGACGTCCGTGAATTCCGTGGAACACGCCATTCTGCTCTCTCAGGATGTCTAGTGACTACTGCCTTCGCTGATATGGAGTACCTGGCAGTAGGTGGCAGCACAATGCACCTAATATGAAATAAGTATGTTTTTTTTGGGGGGGGGGGGGGTCCGGATAATTCTGATCACGTAGTGTACTTGTTGTACTGTGTGAGTATAATTAAAGTGCAGCTACTCACAGAGGTCCAGTTGTGGCCTGTAACTATCGTGTGGCAGCGAAACTTGGTAGATACCATTATGCGTTAATGCGGAACCGATTTACACTGTAAAAAAATTAGATACAATTTTGGCCACCAGGTGCAAATCCGGCACGGTGCACTGTTTGTACGACGGTATGATATCCACGCAGTCATTTGACAAGCCACAATGTGAGTTAATAGTATGGCTATCGGTAAGAGAGACCGTGCGCTCTTAGTAAAACTGTTCTATTGGAATGGCAGCAATTACAGCGCTACGTTGAGAGAGTATAACCGACTGAAGGGCTCGAGGAGAGACCAGATGTCATTAAATGGCCTCAAGAAGATGACAATGAAATTCGAAAACACGAGTGAGCTCGTTGTGGCACCTGGAAGAGGAAGACGTCCTATCCGAGTGGAAGTTACTGACAAGGTTGCTGTTGATGAAACTGACCATGCAGGATGTACTCCGGCTAGCACTAGTGCTCGTTCAGTGTCACGAGAATTGTCCTTAACATGGTCAACAACACGGGAAGTTGAGCGTTCTATTTTACAGTGGTATCCGTACAAGATCCAGACTGTGCAGAACACGAAACCTCATTATCCGTAGGAACTTCCTGAATTTGGGCTTTGATTTCTGATAAGGATGGTACGTGGCCGGATAATATTTTATGGAAGGAGGAGCTACATTTTACACTTAAAGGTGCAGTTAATACACTGAATTTTCCGAATTTAAGTACGAGCGCAACTGTGGGAAACCACTATTTTCGGAAGATTGGGTAACCTCTCTTGACCTTCACTCAGTGAAAGATCTGCTTCATGGAACCTACCAAATGGCTCAAATGGCTCTGAGCACTATGGGACTTAACATCTGAGGTCATCAGTGCCCTAGAACTTAGAACTACTTAAACCTAACTAACCTAAGGACATCACACACATCCATGCCCGAGCCAGGATTCGAACTTGCGACCGTAGCGGTCGCGCGGTTCCAGACTGAAGCGCCTAGAACCGCTCGGCCACACCAGCCCGCTCACATGCTAACACGAACGTGCTATCTACAGAGGTTTTGCAGAGGCAAGATCACCTGATCTGAATCCATGTGACTTTTGGCTTTGGGGATATCTAAAAGAACGCATGTACCAGTGACAAGTTCGGTCTCTACCTGCTCTGAAAGCTAGTATACACCAGCACGTTGCTCTCATTTCACCGGAACTGCTGCGAGCAAGTGTTGATCACGTCCTTTTAAGGATGCAGGATCTCGTCAACGACTCCAGTGCTCATATTGAACAAAATGTAAAAGCGGCGGTTAATCATAAAATCAGTATTATGTCTTTCTCACTAATCTGACCTTTCGTATCCACCTCTCGTTCCTAATGCATTACACATGGAAACATTTACGTTCTCCCTTCTTCCATTTACATCGTCAGATTTGCACCTGGTGGCCAAAATATGATCCAATTTCTCCCAGCGTAAATCGCTGGTAATGCAGAGGTTTTTGATGTGGGTGAAGAGGAGTGGGGATTTGATGAGATGATACAGGATCCAGATTGGCTCAGGTAAGTGGATGTGGAAAGCGAAACGGTGTGCATGGATTTACATAACTTTGGTGGGGCAGAGACCCAAGCAACATTTGCATGGCAGAGGAGCGGTCGGATCAGGATTTTGTAGCTGTGGAGAGTGGTGGAGGGGTTTAATGGCCATGCACGACCTGTTAGTAGTTCTAGTAGTTTTTGTCTATCGTGAGCTTCATGTTGGATGGTTAGTAGGTGTGATTTCCATGTTAGTCTTTGGTCAAGGGTGAGTCAAATATAGTTCAGTGAGTTGTTAACCGGATAGGGCAGATGTAAATGGTAAGGTGGAAGTCATGATCGCTGAAGATGCTGGTGGTTTGTGCTATAATTGTTGCCTTGGTTTTGGAGGGGTTGGTCTTGAGAAGCCATCGCTTACACTAAGAGGTAACCTGACTGGGGTGGATTTGGAGGGATCGTTGGGATTTCCGGAGTATAGGGTAGAGGACGAGGAAAGCAGTGTCATCAGCAAAGTAGCAAATTGATTCATTTGATAATTAACGGCAACCAATCTTTTTCTTAATACAGACCACCTGGTACAACTGAAGTTCGAGGGAGGTTTATCTCAAAGGGAGTGAACTGATGTAGCTATGTGTGAAGTTGCGGTCGGCTGTCCAGGTGCCAAACAGCCCAGCAGACAGTTGTCACAAAATAAACAGTTTTGGAGCTGACGTGTAAACGAAAGGACCATTTGATGCAGACGAGATTCAGTACAGAAATTAAACGCGAGGGGCGCTGCAGTAGCCGGCCTTGTCATGAGTAATCAATTGAGACAAGAAATTCGATTGAGTAAAAGGGGCTTTAGTATTTCATGTCAGTCCAGACTCCCCTATGGGATGATAAAACTCGCCTCCAGTTCGTGCGTGCTTTTGAAATGACAATTTTTCACACCTCATAGCATGTTTAGTGGGTGGTAACTGTCGTTGTGCCCGTGCCAATTAGAGAGGGCAATCCTGTACGAGGCACGCCTAGTGAGCTGCCTTGGTGGTAGGCGCAGTGCCTAACAGTCCACTCAACACACGAGGCGGTCAGCGGTGATGCAGGCAGTCCCGGTACGCCTGACAGTGGGCGCTTCGCTGCCCGCGGGCAGTCATCCACGGAGAGGGCGACACGTCGCACCGGTCGTTTCCGAAGCACTGTTCGCGCCCTGGAATGGCCCATCGCCGCTGATTAAAACGTGTCCGCCGAATTACTCCTCCGCTGCTCACCGTCGTCCTTTTTTTACGGTTGGCCGTTTCGCAGGAAGGGAGTTAGCAGAACAGCCAGCCTGCCAGCAGACGTTTTCAATGCACAGCCCCACACAACTCCACGCATAAAAAGGCTCCACACATCAAAAGGATCGTGAAGTATTGAACGTCAGGTGGTCAGAGAACGTCAGAGAAATCGTAACAGCGTTTCATTGCATATCGGCGACAGTAACTTTCAGAACTGTGTCTTTCTAAGCTGACAAAGAGAGGTCTCCAGCGGTGCGATCGATTTTTTGAAACCATCCGTATGGTGATGTTGGCTATTATCCCAGCTATCACACCTTGCAGCCATTCATCCTGGTTACTGACGGAAAAAAAATTCAGAATTCTGCGTAAAGCTCAACAGCATTAAAGTAATAGCATGAAATTGACTGGTTAAGTGTTATAATGGATATGGTAAGGCAAAAGGCAGTGATTCGAATATATTTGTTCTTAAATTTTTATCGAAATTATTTTGATCTTTATTTTTATTCAGTTAATCGGTTTAAAAGTAACTTTTATTTTTGTTCCTTTGTCACGTGGTTTCATTCATCATATTGACTTCTTCATTTGATCTCATTTTACTTCCTATCATTCTCTTTCTGCTTGAAATCTTTGTGTGGCATTAATTAATATTGTGTGTTAATATTGATTTCATTTCTTTCCTTTTATCATCCAATTTTTTTGTCCATGTTATTCCATTGATTATTTATATTCCTCATTTTGCTTGAATTTCGTTTTACTTATAATCTCTTGTTTGGAAAAAAAGTTCACGTCTTATAACGACAAATACATTTTTGACACTATTGCACGGTCAATACAAATAGATTACTTAATCTTTTGTTTTTTAACCGATGTATCGATATTTTCAAACAATTAAATATTGTAATAGACGAATATAATTAAATTCACATTCACAAAAATTCCATGTGGACAAACAATGATAAAGAGAAAAAAATTGTAGAAATGAGGAAATTCATAAGATGATTAAAATGTGACTCACGAACAGACTCAAAAACAAAAAATTCAGAGCATTGAAGAGATTCGCACCCACAACCTTCACTCTATGTAGTTTTTACTCTAGCCACTAGCCACATAATCAGCTAATGGGAGTCTCTTCTTTTGCCGCTATTGGGCATCACGTCAAATTTAATTTTTTTTTTTTCGTCGATTACTCGCAAACGACAGCCTGCCAGGGTGAATGGCTGCAGGTGTGATACCTGGGCTCTTAACCTACATCACTATATAGATGGTTTGAAAAGGTCGATCTCACCGCTGGAGAGGTCTCCTTGTGAGAATGGAACTGCTCATTCTTGGCTAAAGAAGGCTAAAACTTATGTTCAAACAAGGCACTTTTTTCCTTCTTAAAAAAAAACTTTGACTGTTAGGTTTGCTATATTCATTATCAAGATTGCAGTTTGTAAATGTCCTCAGCTCGAGTTAAACATTATAAAGAGGGAATACCTATGTGTGTCACAGGAAGTTTGAATTATTGGGCATATGTACAGGCACAAAATATTCCGCTACGCTACAACATGTTTTGTAATTAACATAACTGAAAACAAGCTGGCACCCAATGGTGGAAATGTCCTTGAAAACATTACGCCTTACTTACAGTCCAAGGAAAAATCTTCGCAAAAGTCCCATGAGATTCAAACTGTCAAGTTGATTCAATAGGACAAACAAGTGAGTCACTTACGGACCGTATTCACGTTGCAGATTAACGACCATGGGCTGGTACGCTGACAAGGTAGAGTGTGGTTTTTTAGGTGGTTTTCAATACACGTTGAAGATAACGATGCGACTACCTCCCAAAACTGCCTCAGAAAATAAGACACACAAACATTTGAGCTACGATAACGCACAGAACGCATTGTACAAATGTTCAAATGTCATTCACTGTCTAGTCTGTGTGATCTTTGGCGCACTGAAGACGTGCAGTTCTGTTTACCGCTGTGTGTAATAGCCCTTTGCAAGGTAACGTGTGGTTGTAATCAAAGTACACCTACTGCCAGAGGTCCAGTGTCGGCTGTAATTATCTAATGGCAGCGAAACTTGGTCGTAGTTCTAATTTGGCCACTAAGTGCAAATCTGGCGCTATGTATGCAAGAAAGACGTAGGGAAATGTTTCCACATGTAATGAATGACGAATGGGACGTGGGCAGAAAAGCTCAAACAAATGAGACAGACACAATGCTTTCACTATTAACCGCCGCTTACGTAGTGTTTCCAATATGAGCACCTGAGACGTCGACGAGATGCTGGAGACTTAAAGCATCGTGCCCAACAGTTGCTCGCTGCAGTTCTGGTGGAATATGAACAACGTGTTTATGTATACTGGCCTCCAGATCAGATAGAGAATGAACGCTCCCTGGTAAATGCGTTTAGATATCCCCAGAGTCAAAAGTCACATGGATTCAGATCAGGTTATCTAACAGGCTGTGCATCTGGAGAACCTCTGTAAACAACACGTTCAAGGAAGGTTACATGAAGCAGTACCTTCACTGGGCGAGCGACGTGAGGTGTTGCCCCATACTGCATTAAAACAGTGGTTGCCACAAGGCTGGGCTCTTCCAAAGGAGGAGCAGCAGGCTGTGTAGGGAAGTCTCTAACACGTACAGACGTCATGGTACAGTTGAGAGGCTCTCTGGGTGAATTCTCTTCAAAAAGAGTAGACCAAATTAAGGGTTTGTGAATAAGCACCTGACAGTCACATATGACGATTACAGTGGCTCTTCGTACACAACACTCGGTTTAACGGTACTCCATTCGGAATTTCAATGTATTCACTGCACTCTGTAACGTAACGTATGCCTTGTTACTCCACAGAACACTGCCCGGCCACAAGTCATCAACTTTGGCCTATGTCAGAGACTGAAGAGCGGATTCAGAACATTACTGCGGATCATGAGGGTTAAATTGCTACACCTTCTGAATCTTGTACGGGTACCAGATTGAAACAGACCGCAGAAGTTCCGTGCTGTCCAGCATGCGGAGGACAATTCTCGTGAGACAGTATGAGCACCAGCACTGTCTGGGACACGTGCTGCATTGTCAGTTACAGCAACAACAAACTCGTCAATAACTTACACCGGAGTAGCACGCCTTCCTCTTCCAGGTGTCACACCAAGACCACTCGTTTCTTCGATATTCAGTCGCTGTTAATTCCCATAGTTTTTGCACCATGTAATGACATCGGGCCTCACCTCAAATCTTTCAGTCGACGATACTTCCTCAATGCAGCAGTCTGATTGCTGCCGTTCGCATAAAACAGTTTCACTAACAGCATACGGTTTCTCTTCTAGCTATCTATACTGTTCACTCACGTTATGGCTTGTCAAATAACAACAAGGATGTCATATCGTCATATGAACAGTATACAGCTCCAGATTTTCACTGCCGGCCGTTGTGGCCGTGCGGTTAAAGGCGCTTCAGTCTCGAACCGCGTGACCGCTACGGTCGCAGGTTCGAATCCTGCCTCGGGCATGGATGTATGTGATGTCCTTAGGTTAGTTAGGTTTAATTAGTTCTAAGTTCTAGGCGACTGATGACCTCAGAAGTTGAGTCGCATAGTGCTCAGAGCCATTTGTACCAGATTTTCACTCAGTGTCCAAAACTGGAACGATTCTTTTCCCCCCACGTAAACTAGTTGCGCGTTAACCTACTAGTATGATTATCAAATTTCGCATCAAAGGAAACGTTCTTCTGTGCGACAAGTTGCGGCTGTTACGAAGAGCTGTATAAGATGATGACCTGCAGCTTTGGCGTCGGTTTTTAGCAGTACAACTCAGCAGAAGGTGGAGCGTTCGCCTGAAGATAACAGACAGTTGGATCGCCGAAATATTGAATAAAGTGGATTTTAGGATCCGGGAGGAAACCCAAGGAGACTTTCAAAACTTATTAGACCGGAAAAGCCTAGAAAGTCTTTAATGCGATTCTGTCTGTTTTGATTATTCGGGAGTAGAGCGTCTGGTTTTGAACTTTCTTTGCTTTTTGCGTTTAATTTGATTGGGAAACCGTTGAGATTGAACTTAACATGTACATGGATGGGCATGAGAAATGAAAGGTTGCAGTAAACTTTTCATCTTTGAATATTCCAAAAAATTATTCAACTTTTACTTTTATTCAAGTACTAAAGCTGTTTGTGCAAGAATGAAAACATTATTGTCCATCGAACTTAGCAAACATTTTCACTATGCAGTCGATTTTTGTTTTATTGGATACACCCCGACTAGGTTTGAAGCATAAGACTATCTTTATTATATGAAAATGTTTTCTTTTTTATATTGCTAAGCTCTCATGAAAATTATCCACTTTAAAATACACTTTACGATATATTCAGAATTTATCACTTTTTTAATTAAAATTTACAATTACAAAAGGTGCAACTTGTATTCACCTGTGAATGCACAAGATAAAATGTACTATCTCCTATTATTCTGCGTCTGGAATGCTGTGAAAAGAAACACTTTATTATATTCGTTCACCTCTACCTGTATCCTTTTTAGGATGTGGTCTTTATAGCATTCGTATATTTAAATCTGCCGCTGCTGTAGACTGCTCGCTCGCGGCGTAGCTCCGCACCGCCAGCGATATCCAACAAAATGCTGAAATTTCTTAAATAAAATGCGTAATGTTCGGGTCGAACTTTGCAGTAAATGTGACAAACAGATTTTAGTAGATAAATATCTTTTAACAGAAACAATTAAAATCTTTACATACCTTTTAGAATCCCAGCTACAAATGGCGTCGATCATCGACTTATGACAAATGAAGACTACGTAAGAGCCTAATCCAACGTCACGGGTTCCTCTCTCAGTCAGTCCGTGCGGAAGACAAGCGATTCTATTACAATATATTGTTTATTTATATCTTAACCAATTCTTGTACAGTCTTTGTCATTTTCATTACATATCGTTTCTTCTGTGGCGGTTTTCACATCCTCCGCCACAGATAGTATTTCACACTCTTTAAATAATCATTTATAATAGCAGAATTTATAATTATATTTTTCCTCACAAAATTAAGTGTCCTTTTGAAATTCAGTTAACAGAAAAACATATAAATTTTTTGTTACAGCGAGTGATCAAAAAGTCAGTATTAATTTGAAAACTTCAAAAAGTACGGAATAATGTAGATAAAAAGGTAGAAATTGACACACACGCTTGGAATGACATGGGGTTTTATTAGAACCGAAAAAAACAAAGTTCACAAAATGTCCGACGGATGGCGCTGGACAACAAAACTGCTACGGTAACGGGCGAGAGATACGCCGATATGTTACAGAATCGCATCATCCCTAGCCTGGCTGATAAGCACCTGCTGGAACGTACGATGTTTTTGCAGGATGGCGCTCCACCCCATATTGCTAGACGCGTGAAAGATCTCTTGCGCGCGTCGTTGGGTGATGATCGTGTGCTCAGCCGCCACTTTCGTCATGCTTGGTCTCCCAGGTCCCCAGATCTCAGTCCGTGCGATTATTGGCTTTGGGGTTACCTGAAGTCGCAAGTGTATCGTGATCGACAGACATCTCTAGGCATGCTGAAAGACAAGATCTGACGCCAATGCCTCACCATAACTCCGGACATGCTTTACAGTGCTGTTTAGAACATTATTCCTCGACTACAGCTATTGTTGAGGAATGATGGTGGACATATTGAGCATTTCCAGCAAAGAACATCATCTTTGCTTTGTCTTACTTTGTTATGCTAATTATTGCTATTCTGATCAGATGAAGCGCCATCTGTCGGACATTTTTTGAACTTTTGTATTTTTTTCGGTTCTAATAAAACCCCATGTCATTCCAAGCATATGTGTCAAATTGTACCTCTCTAGCTACATTATTCCGTGATTTATTCAGTTTTCAAATTTATACTGAATTTTTGATCACCCGGTACATCGAAATGTTCCTTTAACTTTCACTTTGGATGCTTGCTGCCAGAGAACGTTACAAGTCACACTGCAGTTCTTGTTGTGTGAATGGGCACTGATACAATGCTGATTTGTTGTGTAGTTAATCTGTGAAAGATAAATGTATTATTTGTTAACATTTCTAGTCCTCAGTAGCTACTGGTCGGTCGAGTATGCCAGACGGCCAAAGTCAAGTTCCACTAACGCTTTCGAACAGTGTATTTTGTCCGGTGAGCCCACGTGTAGCAGACGTAACATGCGACTAGCGCCCTTTGCCATACGGTAGAATAGGTGCGGAAGCAGAGTACTACTGCGACAGTGAGAGTCCTCTGTGTCAGGAGCTGGTGTCGGCGAACCCGAACCAGCGCAACTGGCGCGGCATCCTGATCGCGCTGCTGGTGATCGTGGTGGTGCTGGCGCTGATCGTGACGTCGGTGGTGGTGCTGACGCCGCCGGACGAGGGCCCGCGCGTGCGCGGCCGCCGCTTCCGGCTCGCCGACATCCTGGGCCACGAGTTCGCCGCGCTGCGCTTCAACGGCTCCTGGGTGTCGGGTGAGTGCTGGCAGCTCTGCGCTCCCCAACTACCTCACACCGCTCGTGCTCTAACTGCCGACAGTTTCTTTTTTCTGCCGAGTCTTTGTAATGATGCTGCAAGCAGTCACTTCTTATCATTTTTCTAAAAAAAAATCACATATCTTATCATTCTACCTTCAAGACTCTGAAACACAACTACGCGTTTCCCTTACACAGGTGACGGAATAAAGTTTCGTAATTTCTCTTCAGCATGACAAAAATCCTTTTCTCCTCATTATACGCGACGGTTTCTCATCTGTATACTCTATGCTCTAACTTTTCAGGCCTGAGATCTACTAAATGCAGTTTAGTCCATTTATATTTCTACTGACATAAAAATTCATGGAGGTTTAAGCACAAAACCACACCGTAGCCAAAGTTAACCATTATACACTACTGGCCATTAAAATTAGTACACCAACAATAAATGCAGATGATAAACGGGTATTCATTGAGCAAATATATTATACTAGAACTGACAAGTGATTACTTGCGTGCGTAGATTCTGAGAAATCAGTACCCATAACAACCACTTCTGGCCGTAATAACGGCCTCCATACGCCTGGGCACTGAGTCAAACAGAGTTTGGATGGAGTGTACAGGTACAGCTGCCCATGCAGCTTCAACATGACACCACAGTTCATCGAGAGTAGTGACTGGCGTACTGTAAAGAGCCAGTTGCACGGCCACCATTGACCAGACGTTTTCAATTGGTGGGAGATCTGGAGAATGTGCTGGCCAGGGCAGCGGTCGAACTTTTTCTGTATCCAGAAAGACCCGTACAGGACCTGCAACATGCGGTCGTGCATTATCCTGCTGAAATGAAGGGTTTCGCAGGGATCGAATGAAGGGTAGAGCCACGGGTCGTAACACATCTGAAATGTAACGTCCACTGCTCAAAGTGCCGTCAATGCGAACAAGAGGTGACCGAGACGTGTAAAGCAATGGCACCCCATACCATCACACTGGGTGATACGCCAGTATGGCGATGACGAATACACGCTTCCAATGTGCGTTCACCGCGATGTCGCCAAACACGGATGCGACCGTCACGATGCAGTAAACAGAACCTGGATTCATCCGAAAAAATGACGTTTTGCCATTCGTGCACCCAGGTTCGTCGTGGAGTACACCATCGCAGGTACTCCTGTCTGTGATGCAGCCTCAAGGGTGACCGGAGCTACGGTATCCGAGCTGATAGTTCATGCTGCTGCAAACTTCGTCGAACTGTTCGTGCAGATGGTTGTTGTCTTGCAAACGTCCTCATCTGTTGACTCAGGAATCGAGACGTGGCTGCACGATCCGTTACTGCCATGCTGATAAGATGCCTGTCATCTCGACTGCTTGTGATACGAGGCCGTTGGGTTCCAGTACGGCGTTTCGTATTACCCTCCTGAACCCACCGATTCCATATTCTACTAACAGTCATTGGATCTCGACCAACGCGAGCAGCAACATCGCGATACGATAAACCGCAATCGCGATAGGCTACAATCCGACCTTTATCAAAGTCAGAAACGTGATGGTACGCATTTCTCCTGCTTACACGAGGCATCACAACAACGTTTCACCAGGCAACGCCGCTCAACTGCTGTTTGTGTGTGAGAAATCGTTTGGAAACTTTCCTCATGTCAGCACGTTGTAAGTGTCGCCACCGGTGCCAACCGTGTATGAATGCTATGAAAAACTAGTCATTTGCATATCACAGCATCTTCTTCCTGTCGGTTAAATTTCGAGTCTGTAGTACGTCATCTTCGTGGTGTAGGAATTTTAATGGCCAGTAGTGTAATTTCTAAAAACTCATAAAAATGCAGGCCTACTACTCAATTTTCAACATATTGCGTGAGTGTACAAAATTAAAATACACACCATGACAAATGTAGAGAAACATTTGGTGTGATACGTGGCTCTGCAGTCGCTATGGTGCGTGTTGTTGAGCAGTTTTGATTGTGATAGTTTCGGAAATGAGTGATGGTGCAGTTATTTGACGTAATAGAAACAGCAATCTCGGTTTTGATAACACGAAATCTATAACTGAGTATCAAGTCATCATGCGCTTAACTGTTATGTGGAAGCTCGAAAACAAACGTTTGTGTTGCGTTCTGCAGGCAGAGCCTGTTCTCGCCACAGAAATGTATCCATAGATCAGCCAGACCGTGCTATCAATTACACTGAATGGACCATTACTTACCGTAGTCTCTTCCGAAGAATTATTCTCTATATTTTGCACGTTCGTATTTTCCAAAATGACAAACGAGAACCAGTAGCTTTTACTCTCGTAAAGATTAATGTTGGAAATATTGATTTCAAGCTACTTTTCCTATTCGAATATACTGCAGTTAGTTTCTGTTGCCAAGACAACCAGAGATGCTCGCGCGTATTACGAAACAGACAAGCGCACAATAGAACGAAGCTAATCTCTGATTTGTGTAGTGTAACTGTCAAAATATTTGACTTTTCACTATTAACTCTCAATAAACTTTTAAAACTGTCAAGAATTTTCAGGTTACTTTCAACTATTACCACTGTTTAAAAAAAAAACTCACTCAAAGTCACGAGAACAAATTAACGACGTCTTTAAAAAAAACTGAGCAGTCCTATGATTTTTCAATGTTTCTTGGTTGCGTATTATTTAGCCGTTTATCACTCCTTTTTAGCTGATGAGCATCTTCATACAGTTTTGATAACCAACTTCAAGCATGCACATTCCCAAAATAAATATCTTCAATAGCAGTTTTTTTTTCTTTTCACAGTAATTATCTTCTCCGGCGGTTTACTGATAATTCTTCACAATGCACATAGTATGGTATACATTTCCATCTACAGACTGACTTCCTGGAATACAGGCATGAACTGAACAAAATTACAGTAGTAACAAGTCCTTTTTCGTATTATCAATGTTACGATTTATTCTGTGTCGATTCTGCTGGCCCAACAACGCCATACTCTGACGTGGCATGGTTGTCGGCTCGGAGCGTTCAGCGACCAGCTTCTGAAGCTGCCGTTGCCGTCTGCTGCCAGTCCGCCGTCGTGGTTTCAGCGTTCTCGAACGCACGAAACATAAGAACACAAAAAACACTACACACAATACATCCTTTACATAATTTTAACCTGTTCCGTTTACGAATATTAACCA
This sequence comes from Schistocerca serialis cubense, assembly GCF_023864345.2. Taxonomy (NCBI): domain Eukaryota; kingdom Metazoa; phylum Arthropoda; class Insecta; order Orthoptera; family Acrididae; genus Schistocerca; species Schistocerca serialis. The sequence goes on along the minus strand of NC_064645.1, from coordinate 579,306,312 downwards.
CGAAACTCATAAACTACATGCTAATTCATATATTATATTATTCTTACCGCAAGATCATACATAGAACAGTGTTCTTGAACGAAGGCAATTCTGATCGTCAAAAGATGTGCGATATTCACTCAAGAACATCAGCACTCCACCAAAGGAGTGTAGGGGATTGGGTGTCCCCTTCCCTCCTGTTATACTGTTGTACTGACCTGCATTTGTCGTAAGCAATCATATTCACTTGTTTCGCCACGCACTGGAGTAGATGAATCGTAATATTTGTAGTTTTTCGATTGTCTGAATTTCCGAGTAATCTTTTCTTGACCATGTATTAAAAAAAAAAAAAAAAAAAAAAAAGAGTGCTGTGGGACTCTCATCCTGATTCGCCTATTCTCCTGAAGAAGCTGTTAATGCAGCTGATACTCTGTTGGGATTTCTGGACAACAGGAGTTTGGATTGAACACACGATGAGGAATGCAACAATTCTATTCAGACATGCGGTTCCGTTCCTTTAAATGCCACGGCCGCATTTTGAAGCTTGGGTCCATGCGCACATGTACATTTTTAGGAAGAGAAGCTACGAGTGAGTGACAACAAGCTGCTGTTGGTGAAGTTAACTACTAGCTCTTTCTAAACACTGAAGCGAGAGAATAATGTCAATAATTTACCTCCAGGTTGATCATGGCCAGCTGACGCATAGATTACTCTTGCTACTGGTGTATCCATCAGTGAGTGATTTTAGTGCCATGTGTGTAACTGTTCGTCATATTTTGGGAGAAACGAAGGTTATCGTCTAATACGCTGTAGACGATAAAGCAATCTACTTGGTAGAAGACTGGAAGGGAAATAGGCATGAGGCAATCTGAGGAAATTTCGATTAACCAAAATCATAAAGGCAAATGAGGATATACAACCCACCGCTTCTTAACGCATGTCCAGTGTCCTAATCAATACCCCACCTCGGCCGTTTTCGAAGAGTGCACACAGTCTGCTCAAGTTATAGCGATAAAATTAAAAAAAAAAAAATACGTCAAACTCCTTGTAGAAACTGAATGAGACGGCTACAACGTCCAGTTCAACACGCGCTGTGGATATTAATTCCTTCCCTTCCGTATTTTAACATAAGTAACTAGTAACGGTCCCATTTATACAGGAAATCTAAGATGTGCCTATTTGTATTCTGAATCATCAAGGAAAACAATGAGATTCTGTTATTCCCTACCCTTTGATGTCTTCTGAAGATGTCCTTGTGATTGCGCAGACGTAGCAGTGAGATAGCGGCTCGGCTGTTCTGAAGTATGGCTGTGAAATTTAGTAATAAGTTGACTAAGGGCTCTCTACGCTGTCAGATGTGTTTGCTAATTTAGTTGGGATGGAAACAGCTTTTTAATAAATTATCACAACACATAAAGCCATAGGCTGCTAACAACACCTATAAAGTCACAAGTAGTACGGTTTACGCACGTAGCACTGACAATCCTGGTACATCAAATACATTGCGGAAGTCGTATTCACAGATTAGTACACACATTCCACATTTTATTCCTCTCTCGACTGCTCGCAGAGTCGCGATTATTTAAGGTCATTCATTAATGGCCACGGCCGACTCATGTATTCGAGAATTCATACCAGACCGACTCTAGCATGAATCACCTTGCTCGGCGTGCCTTTTTGGCAGAAGGTGACGATGCACAGGGTTATTCGTGTGGATATCGTCATTCTTTCATTACAGAAACCCGTTATTAAAATCAAATTTGAACTGACTGTATGATACTTTACTATTGAGAGCGTGGTTAGCATGACAGGCAATTAAATCTGATTTATACTTTAAGAAATATTAATGAACGAAAACTGGAAATATGGCGTGCTGGCTCCTGTTATGACAGTCAATCAGACCGTAAGTTTACCAAACTGGTGCAATTTCTCGCGGAATCGGTAACCTCTGTACCATCTGTTGTCTGGATCTCACTATACTTCTTACAACACACATTGGCAAATGTAATCTCATCCGAAATATGAAGTGAAGCTTCGGGTAGAATATTACTGCTACAGCAGCCACAATTGTTACAGTATTGGAGCGAGATGCTTTCGGTGGGTCCTTGACTTATATTTTGAGTAATAGCACTGCAGATGTCGAACAGTCTTCAAGCTTCTATTCCCATCTACGAAAACTATTACACAATAATTTTTAAATTTTTTTTATATAGGTTCCTTATATTTCCTTTGCCAGCACTTTCCCAATTAAGTATTTTACTTTTTTATTGTTTTCGTATTATTCCATTTTTTAGGCCATTTATTTGTTATGAGCTTTTAAGTGTAGTATCTGAATGGTAGTAGCATTCCCCTGTTAGCACTTGTTTCAGATCGAAACAACAACAACAGTTTAAAATTTAAGATGATGTAACCTGATTTTTAGTACATAATTTGGTAATAACGCATTGGCCTTTTTAAAATTACATATTAAACGTAAAATTAATTGCCTCCATAAATAGAGTGATAGCATTAATTGAACGTATGGTCCTATAGTTGAAAGACTGACGTTGAGTCTGTGAAATTATTTGAAAATAAAATAAAAGAACTAAGTAGAAAAGAACATCAATCTGCGTTTCTGAAAAATAAGTAACCTTTCTCGAGTTTACATCTTCTGGGCCAATAGAAATCGGAGACTTATAATCAAACGAGTTACATGAATATTTAAGATTCTTTGGAACTCTTTTTCTTTCGTTCTTCTGTGGTCCCAAAGCTATTCTAATAAAGTTGTACCCACGATATGTAAAGAATATTGCATTTCAGAATCTCATGAATACGGCAACCATTGAAACTAACCCCCTCCACCGGCTTTATTTGGTATCTCCGCGTAGAGTCTAAAAAAAATTCATTTAATTATATGACCAGGATAATAACTGCACAATATTTGGCTCTTACAGTTATTTCACTGGAATTTTAGCATTATAATAGCATTCGACTTTCATGAATGTGAACTTTTGAGTGACCCATATGTAAATTTCTGGCTATCTCTCAAGACATTCAGTTTGTTTGTTACTGGGAAGTACTTCGATCTGCCATTAGTTGTGTGCGAAGACTAGAAAGCCATTTTTCACCGTGGCCGTACTGTTTATGCTGTTCAGGGAATTTAAATCACTTGCAGTGACGGCACATTATCGGAAATCGATAGTACCGAATTCAGATAGGGAGCTTCCAACCAGCAATGGAGAATACGTTCCACTTTCAGTGTGCATCGGCTGATGAAGACTGAATATGTGGCTTATGTCGCTATTGGTTGTCTCTCTCTCTCTCTCTCTCTCTCTCTCTCTCTCTACGTCCATCTATTTATCTATCTGTCTATCTGTGTATATGTTGGAAGAATAGAAAGATGGGAGAGAGATGTTTAAAATTTAGAGAATTAAAAACTGTTAACGTTAATCATTCAGAATATCTAAACTCAATTGTGTTTAGTTTTTTGATGAGTCCGGATTGTTTGTAAAATGGTGTATTTTCTTAAATAAAGTAAAATATTCTTCCGCTAACGTCTTCATTCATAGAGTCTTTATCCAGAAACGAGCGAAAAAGAATAAAGCAAAATGAATTGACCGTCACAGTTCTTAGAGTCCTACACCGGAACGGCATTCCTCTTGCTCTAACAAGTCGGAACATTCGAGTTCATCAGGCATGCAAAGTTGCGTGCAAGAGAGAACTTTTAACAGATGTCCTTACATCTAAAGAACTGTCGCATTCCACGAGATATACTGCTGAATCGTGGTAACAAGTTGTGAGAAAACAAGAGAAAAATTGCAGTGGCACGATTTTACATGATGTTGAACAGCTCAGGAGATGTTATCAGCTGATTAATTACAGAGACTCTGCGATTCCTTGACTGCCTCGAAATAACTAGTTGGGTAGGCAAAATAGGTTTTAGAGCAGATCTTTTGGAAAAATAGCTCGTGTTCGTTCAATCGCAACCCGGTGTTATGGACGGCCAGCGTTAAGTGTTTCAGCAGCATTGCCTCGCTCAATCTCGTGTGTCATGTCAAGACTTTTCATTTTTGCTAAGTAAATGGTCAAAATCTATCGTCTGAAATCGTTTTACTGAATACAGAACCTCATGACAAGAGCTACGAAACTTCATTTGATTGGTTCAGACTGTGTAAATTCGGGAATGATTTATTCTGAATTGTCGAGGACGTCTTGTATAGACGCATGGCGAATTCTTATCATGCAACATGAAAATATGAAAACAGAGTTCCAAAAGTACAATTTCACGTACAGGTATGGTACAAATTGCCTAATTTTGATATTGAAACTTTAATCTTTTGTCTAGAAGGTGAATGACACAATCACATTACCTTTCACATTTCCACAAGTAACAGGAGTTTCACAGTTCGGGAGAATGGCGACAATAGCACTCTTTCCTTGATTAATTTTAGAATTTGAGACATTGAGGCAGTTGATGATGACATTTGTATATTTCGACAGTTTTCTAGAAACAGAGTTAATCCGCGTAAAGGGCAACCTCCCCCCCCCCCCCCCCCCACCCCCCTGACTGCCTAATGTCAGCATTTTTTATCCTATTGACATCCTCTCCAGGAATTATTTACTGAAACCATATTTGGATGGAGCTATCACACACGATATTATCAAACGCTTTCAGGATGGTGGAAAAATTGCACCTTTCAGTGCGTATTATCTCACGCTTTACATACATGCTGAAGAAGATGACCTTCTAAAGAGACAGCCTACACTACCCTTGTCCGTCTTCTTTTGGAGTACTGTAGCGCGATGTGAGATCCTTACCAGATTCGATTAACGGAGCACATCGAGAAAGTTCAAAGAAGGATAGCACGTTTCGTAGTATCGTGAAATAGGGAAGAGAGAGTGTCACAGACCTTGCAAGATTTGGGTGGAAATCATTAAAATGAAGGCGATTTTTGTTTCTGTGGGATCTTCTCAGGCGCTCGGAAAATGGAACAAACTTCATTTTTGCGCAGTTTCCTCACAGCCAAGAAGTACGCCCTGTAGAGTGCGAAGAAAATAATTTGGCCCCTAGCTGCACATACAGCGCTGTAAGGGTGGGGACAAGAGTGATTGCGGGGGCTGTGTTGCGAACGGCCAGCGCGTATTGGATGAGATGTAGTTCGATAGCTGAAGTCAATGCACAAACGTATATATCGCGTTACTTGTAAGCTGCACCTAATTACTGTGTAGACGATAGCATTAACAGGTTATGTCAGCACGACCAAAAATTCGACATATATGTGCATTCAAAGTTTCCAGCTAGTGTATAAAGAGCAAAATAGTCATATAAATGAAGGATCAACAAAAGCAAGATAATAATAAAAATATGTAAAAGGCGGATAACGTCGCTTACTACGACATTGACAAAGTGAATACCAACTTTGAATCCATGAGGAATAGTTGTGCACAGTGACCGTTGGCTATAAGAAAGTAGATGCGCACTGCAATCAGTAGCAATCCCACTAGTTGTTATTACTCTTGCGTGTCTATATTTCGGCTATAAATGGTCGTCTTCAGTCCGTTTGAGTAACAATCCTAGAAACTCGAGGCAGTACATGTCACCATACGATCTTACAGCTGTATGGGAGCAGGAATCTCTGCTTATACAGCAATAATATCGTATGGTGAGATATACTGCAGCGAGCATGTTGGACTGTAATTCAGATGCACTGGAAATCGCTGTTAGTACGGAATCAAGATAGGCAAGAATAATTAAAAACTAATGGGATTACGAGTGATTGCTGCGTGCTTCTACTTCCTTAAATGAATAACAACTGCAACACCGTAATTATGTTTCAGTTCTCTGATAATTTGTTCGTCAGTATTATCAAAGGGCAAACTCTTCTTCCTTCTACCATGTGTTTACAAAGTAGTCGAATCTTGGAAAGTTTTGTAACTATGCTTTCCTCCTCCTTTTTTAGTATCTGTATTGTGCTGCTGGTCTAGCTAACCCTCTCACTCACAGTTTCTAGCTTTTTTGGTTGCCTCTTCCAATAAACATTGATAGCAGTGAATATAACCATACGTCTTTGATTTACGAAGAAGTATGTTGTATGAAAACTGCTGTGTCATGTTATGTACACTGCCTGTCAAAAAAAGTGAAGCACCCAGAAGAGCAGGAGGAATAGAAATAAAACTTCACTAGAAAGTGCGAGTGAAATTTACCTCGGACTTGGCAGTATTAATCCTCTTAACAGTATGAATTAACACCCCATCTTGCCTGAATGAATGCACTGATTCGGTTGGGAAAAGTGCCACACAGCCATTGTACCCTTTCTTGAGGCAAGCTTGCTCGTAATTGGTTGTAATCGGACGAGCGTTATCCTGTTGAATAATGGCACCGCAGTACTGTGGCTTGAAAGATAATACATGAAGACGCAGTATGTACGTGACGTAGCATTGTGCCATCAGAGTTCCATCATCTCTATCAGCCGTACCTTGATGTCATACCCCTCGCTCCGCACAACACGACTCAGGCAGTAATACCACTATGACCCTCCAAAGCACGGGAAGACTGGGATCTCTCCCAAGGGCCCCACCATACTCACAGATGATGATCATCTAGGTCAGTGCAGAACCATGATTCAACATTGAAACAAATGCTGTTCCATCCATGAGTACTCCATGATTGCCACATAAGACACCATTACAAATGTAGTTGTTCGTCTTTTGGTGTTCACGACAGCCTACACAGCAGGCAATAATTCTCCAGTACAGTACATGTTCTCAGATAGCAAGCACAGATGTAAAGGAGATACAGTGTTCTCTCCCCCTGCCGATCTGGAGGTTAGAATAGACCTGAGGTATTCATTCCTGTCGTAAGACGCGATTAAAAGGAGTCTCCTACTTTTTGGCCTTCAGTATCATGGTCTCCTTTCGGGTATGACCTCCACGCTTTCCAAATTTTTCCGAAGTGCGGTCCGTTTAGAGAAGGAGACCTTACATGTTTCACCATATATCCATCGCGAGATTAGACCTTCTGTACCTCTTATTGTCACAGCGCTTCAATTCGACCCGCAATCCACCTATTCGGGAGGGTATCGTACGGGGTGCGTCATCTACTTCTGTTGTACACTGCCCTTTTTCATCCCCATGACACTATTGGATTTCTCCACACCCAATATCCAGCATTGTAGTCAGCCTATCGTGGTGGGGCCGTCACGTGCCCACTCGGTTATAGCCCCCTGGCAATACAGCTCAAAACTCCCGATGTATGCCAAGGAGTAGATGCCAATCTCCTTGGGGCATCAGAACTTGCCAGGTGAACGTTGTTGTGCGTGGGTGGCACCCATGGGGAAAGTCCCTGATTGGAGTGGGTGGCATCAGGGCAGATGACTCGCAATGAAGCGGACCAAGTCGTCTTTTGCTGGGGACCGAATAACCCCAGCAGTCACTGAGAAAGGGAAGGTTAAATCCATTGCAGAGAAGTATGATCCAAAATCGTTCCCCTCTCTAGCTACACCATGGAAGGAACGCCATCCAAGCTCTGTTTGACTCAATGCCCAGGCGTATCAAGGTCGTTATTACGGCCAGAGGTGATTGTTCTGGGTACTGATTTGTCAGGATCTATGCACCCAAATTGCGTGAAAATGGAATCACATGTCAGTTCTAGTATAATATATTTGTCCAATGAATACCCGTTTATCATCTGCATTTCGTCTTGGTGTAGCAGTTTTAATGGCCAGTGGTGTACCATTTGCAATATCTACCTTCCACCATATGTGACATACCACAACATGCATTGGCCACAGTAATTTCTCAACTCCCCCAAGTTTTCTGCATTTGGGAGATTTCAATGCCCATAACCCTTTTTGTAGTGGAACCAGGACTACTGGCTGTGGTAAATATTTCCAGAACCTACTAACTCAACTGTACCTTTGCCTCCTAAATACAGGTGCCTCCACTCATTTCAATGTGGTACATGGCACATACTCGGCCTTTGATATCTCAGTTTGCAGTCCCGGCCTTCTGTCATCTTTTCACAGGAGAGCTCACACGACTTGTGTGCTAATGATCACTTTCTGCTTTTTCTGTCACTCCCTCGGTGTCACTCACTTGGAAGCTTGCTCAGAGGGGCCCTTACCAAGGATGACTGGGACGCTTTCACCTCTCCTACCACCATTGGATCACCATCACAAGGCAACATCGGTAAGTTAATCTACTATTGTGTCTGCAGCTTAATAGGCAATCCCTTTTTCTAAGGTTGCCCTCGGCAGAAGACACTGCCCTGGTGGTCATCAGAAATCGCCGCAGTCATTAGAGATCGTCGGTGGGCCCTACAACATCATAAGCGGCAACCATCAATAGAATACCTCATTGCTTTCAATCTGCTATATGGCCGTGTCCGTCAATTAATCAAACGATGGAAGCTTGAGTGTTGAGAACGATAAGTCTCCACCATCGGCACACGAATCTCTTCTTCCTGGGTTTGGACCAAGATTAGATACCCTTATGGATATCAGACCCATGCAGGTAAACCTGGGATTTCCACACATGGAGCTGTTTATAGCGACTCAGACGCAATCGCAGTGCATTCTGTCGTGCATTATGCTCGAACCTCGGTGTCTGAGAATCACCATCCCACCCTTTTTACCCTAATACAACTGGTAGAACTTACAAGACCTATATTTTACTACACGAAACCCTGAGTCGTATAACGTTCCATTCAGTGCGTGAGAGTTTCTCAGTGCCCTTGCAAACTGTCGTGGCATACCGCCTGGGCCACATCGCATCCTTCACCAACGATTAAACATCTGTCAGCGGATTACAAGCGCCACCTCCCCGTCATCTTCAACTGAATCTGGAGCGATGGCGAATTCTCGTCGCAATGGCGAGAGAGTATCATTGTTCCAGTGCTAAAACTTGGTAAGAACCCGCTAGATATTAATGGCTATCATCCTATGAGCCTCACCAACGTTCCGTGCTAGCTGCATGACCATATGGTGAGTCAGCGGTTGTGTTGGATTCTTGAGTGTCAGGGCCCTATTGCTCCATCCCAGGGCAGGTTTCATCGAGGTCGCTCCACCGCTGACAACTTTGCATACCAACAGTCTGTTATCTAAAGGCCTTTTCCTGCCGTCATCACCTAATTGCCGTCTTCTTTGACCTGACAAAAGCATATGACATCACCTGGCGCCCCATACCCTCCCTACTCTGCACGATTGGGGGTATTTTTATACAGAACATTTTCCCACTCCGCGCATTCATAGCTGGAGTCGGTGCTTCAGACAGTTCCCCCCATATCCAAGAGAGGGCTCTGGCAGGGCTATGGGCTGAGCGTCCCACTTTCTTTGGTTCAAATGGCTCTGAGCACTATGCGACTTAACTTCTGAGGTCATCAGTCCCATATACTTATAACTAATTAAACCTAACTAACCTAAGGACATCACACACATCCATGCCTGAGGTAGGATTCGAACCTGGGATCGTAGCGGTCGCCCGGCTCTAGACTGTAGCGCCTAGAACCGCACGGCCACTCCGGCCGGCCCACTTACTTTAATTACCATTAATGGTTTCGCAGTAGCAGTGGGGTCACGCTTCGTATACGCTGACTACTTTTGTATTTCCTTTTGCTCATCTATAGTTGGTGTAGCTAGCCACCTCGAGGGGGTCTTTTACCCTTCCTGACTCACTCCCTACTGCGCTAGGCGATAGTGTGTCAACAGTTGATGTAGATTTATATTTTATTCGACGGGAGGGAGGGAGGAGGTTATCACCCAGTCCAAGGGTGGGAATACTCAATCCAGGGGTGGAAATGTGACGTTCCTTACGAGGGCTTCACCCTCTCTCCATTTTAACTGTTCCTGTTTCCTCCTTCGATTTTCGTCTTTTCACAATCAAATGGTTCAAATGGCTCTGAGCACTATGGGACTTAACTTCTGAGGTCATCAGTCCCCTAGAACTTAAAACTATTTAAACCTAACTAACCTAAGGACATCACACACATCCATTTCCGAGTCAGGATTCGAACCTGCGACCGTAGCGGTCGCGCGGTTCCAGACTGAAGCGCCTAGAACCGCTCGGCCACTCCGGCCGGCTTTTCACTATCGGTGCTTCTCTAGCCTTGTGTTTTCACGCTGAAGGTTTTGTGTGTTGTAGAGTGAGTGGTTCATCCTATTTTTATTCTTGTGATTAGGCAGCCAAGGCCATCTGGTGTGTTATTAAAATACATTCTACAAATTTCCTTTTCCTTCTGGTGCACGTTATCTCGTTTTGGCTTGATTCTTTCGTTTTCTCTTTCAGTGTGGTTCTCAGTTACTTTTCTGCCTTTTTTTCCTTTCCCAGAGTCTTTTGGGAAATTGTTTTAATCCGAGACCTATATGAATTAGTAAAAGGGACTGATGACCTTGCAGTTTGGTCTCTTTACTCTCCAAACTAATCAACCAACTAACAATGTTCTTGGTGTTCCTTACAAGCACCCTCGCTTTTGATTTTTGATGGTCGTCGCTACTCGATCAGAACTTCGAGAATGAGTATGTCTCGTGTTCCCATATAGTCCAACATCAGGCAAATGTCACCTCTGAAAGCTCCACAAATATGGATATTCTATATTCGAGTAGCTGGCCAATTTGAGGTCCTTAATAAGGCATTTTTCAACGCTGTCAGGTTCTGGGAACGCTGTCACAAAAAAGTACACAAAGTCTTTATGACCATTTCAATTATAGCTCAAAATCTGACGCTGCTCAAGCCCCTTTAATAGCCTACGAGGCCTGGTAACAACATTACGCTCAAACAACACTAATGCACCTTGTTGATCTTTCAACCTCTCACAGAAAATTGCAGTTCTACTCACGTAAATTCCTGCCAATGGTGCGTACGTTTACGAAGTTACATTGACATCCGACCATGCCTTTTGGGTGCTTCACGCTTACTGTTAGGCAGTGTATTAGAGAGAGAAGTGTGCAGGTCTGCAGACGGTAGTCAACTGGGGCGCCGCCCCCTCGAGAGAAAGGTATCAAATAGTCCAGCGCTCACGACTGAAATTCTTTTCCACATTGACGCCACATTATTTTGCTCGACATATAACTAACTCTCATCACTTACAACGGAGTGAGTTCATAATTTATTGTGCCCATCAAGAAGTTTCTAACACTCAGGATTTGAATTTCCGTGTGCAGATTCGTCCGGAATGGTTTGTCTGCCTTCTGAATTTTTCTTAACGTCCTTGAACTGTTACTGTAGTTGCCAGGCGCTCTCTGCTTGTCTTCCCGGCATAAGCCTCTGGGCTCTTGTAATCTGTGATTCGCCTAGCCTTCCGGAACACTAGGTAATCGGCTGTCGATAAGTCGGAATTTGTAGCCACTCTCTCAGCATGCAGCGTTCGGTGACTTCACAGTAGATTACAAATGTCTGGAGGCGCGTTCCACGCAACAGGGTCGGCTTTCAGAGAGGAGTTCGTGTCATTAGCGCTGGTGCGTTTGTGAGGGTACTAAAAGGCGACTATCTTTAAAACTAGGCAAATACGAGATAATACCATGCGTAATGTCATGATCAAAGATTTTGATCGTTTGTAATAACTTCAGTTTTCAAGGCGTGGATTCGTGAGCAGTAGTTTCTTCTGAAACGCAAGTAAGGTATTATCCGATGATAGCCTAGTAAGCTGAAAAGCTATTCGTAATAAGCATATATTAGTGCTAACAAAACGCTATTTGTGTGTTCTTCACCATTAAATATGAAATGGTTTTTCCTGTTGTGACGGACGCTTATTTTGGAACGAAGTCCTATAGATAAGACTAATGGGAGACAGAAAATCTTTAGTGGAATTTGGGAAAATGCAGTGAATTCATCAAGGGAGTCGTATACGAGATAATTTTATATTGCTCCAGTTAATCGTACTTTATCAAGTAAACGCGACAACAAATGAAAGAAATTTGCGGGACGTAAGAGGTCGCTTGAATAACTGAAAAGAGGAAGATGAGGGTTAAAGTCCTGTCGACTACGAGATCTTTTAGACGGACCACAGACCCCTATTGGGGAAAACATAGGAAAATAACTCAAAGGTACCATCCAAGCATTTCCCGTAAGCCATTAAGAGAAATCCCGATAAATCTAGATCTGGATGGCCGAACGGGAATTTGAGCTGATATCTGCCCAAATGTGCTTCGACCAGTAGAGCCCACCCGAAAAAAAAATAAGAAAAGTAAATTAAATGGGAATTCTCGGAAGACAGTCACCTTTGCTCTAATAGGACCTCTCTGGAGCAGCGGTGTTGAAAGGTGAAATGTGCAGCTATTCTAAAGCTTTAACGTGAAATGTGCAACTATTCTGCAGCCTCCACTGTACATTTCGTGCAAGTATCATGAAATAAGATAACGGAAGTTAGGCTCAATACAGACATACATTGGCCATCATTGTTCCTGTAATTCTACGAGAAGGGTATGAGACTGTGCTAATATTGTACCTTCTTATCTGTGGTGCGCAGTGATGAGCAGATCATATACGTATTCATACATTAGCGACTAAAATATGTACAAGGAACACTAAACCACTGACAACCTTCCTATTTATTTACGTAACTCCTTTCACCCTATTATAATCTCCTAACATAAACTTTCGCTCAGGAAGAATATCACCTGTTTATTTTCGAGAATGTCTGGGTACAATGTCTTCTCGTGTCGTGTTTACATGCCCGAAACTTGATATTTCCCCTCAGATTTTCGGTGAGGGAGGCTCATATGGTCGACGATATTTTCCTAGGTGAGCAGTAATAGTAGAACTGCTGGCAACTGATCGTTGAACCTACTGTTTCTTGATATTTGGAAATGAGCCTGCCGTATGAGTCGTGAATTATGGTTAAGGCAAGAACTTAGTTTTTGATTAGCAATTTCACAACATTTAGCAATAAGAACACACACACACACACACACACACACACATCGTTATTAGAGAGCAGTACGATCGAAGAAAAATGTCCATCGATTCATGTCACGCTAACCTCAACACTTTGCATTATTCAGTTCATTTAGACCTCTGTGCCTCACTAACTGTGAGTCATAACCGTAAGTTCGCGTGACTGCATTGATGTCAATAGTAGATGAGATGCTTCTATTCACTGTGTTTTCAGCCTACAACTCACAGTTTAGCAACTAAACAAATTGTTACAGAACGGTTTCCATTAATGTGAATAATCCATACTTACTATAAAAACGGATGTGCAGTATGTATCTGTGTGTTTATGCGTATCTTCGACATCTCCTCAGAAACCACTGGAACGACATCTCCTCCGAAACCACTGGACCGATTTGAACTAAACGTGGTACTCATATTCCTTAGTGTCAGGAAACAATCGCTGTGGGGGGATGAACCACCTACCTACAAAGAGGTGGGGGTATACAACGCCCGTATTCCCGGACTTCATTACTACATTATTTGAGAATGAAAACACTTAGCTACTTGCCAGCATCATTGCACATGATTTCAAATTTTAACCAGTTTTTTCCTCGCTACCGACCACTGCAAAATGATGAAAGGAAATATGTTCATCTCTTACGACCTCCTTGTTATAGTTCAGAAGATATGTGGTCGTAAACAATGCGATGCGTGAAAAACTGCCGCATCGTGCATGAAGTTTTAATTCATTTATTCTTTATTACTAAGACACTCCTACAGTCGAATCAAATCAAGGAAATCACTGATACCCGCCAGCGCTTTTGACAGCTTTCGGCTGCAGAGCTCAAATGGCTGTAGGTGAAAACGATAGCCATCTATAAAGATACGAAATCACGTTGCCACTGGGACGTTTACAAAATGGCCCGAAGCGGTTGGACATGTAACTAGAAATATTATTTACAATGCAGTTCTGACTTAAACATTACCGTTACAGAGAAATTGTATTTTGCATACCTTGTTTCTCAATTTCTTTACTGTACTTAACATTTGTGTGGTATGCATATTTCCTTGTGACTGATAATTTCAAAGGTGTTTTCACCAATACATGGAAATGAAATTCTTTTCATATTACACTACAAAATCAGTTCATTTTTTGTTTTAGTTTTTAATAGGAAATTCGCAAAATGAATACCCGGACAGTGCTGGGTTTGACAACTAGTATCACATAAAAGACAGTTTGCTGTTTCGCATTACGGGAGAAGCACGCCAATTTTTCATAAAAATAAATTCTTCGCTCTGAGGATGAGCACAGGGTGTGTAAATTATTTTTTTTATCCGTCTTCTGAATGGTCTGATGTAGCCCACCACCAGTCTCTGTCCCATTCCAATATCTTAATCTCAAAACAGCATCTACAACCAACGTCCAATCTCTGTGCTGCCCTGTAGTTTTTGTTCTTTGCGGCTGCCTCTAGTACCATGGACGTATTCCCTGATGTCTTCACACACTTCGTATCATCTTCCATGTTGCCTAACATCCTACATGTCCTAGTGTGTGTTTCCAAAGCCTTCATCAGTTCTGCGTAGATTTTCATCATTTGTTATCTTATTAGTCCACGCAATTTTTCGCATGAAGCTACATCTCATACGCTTCGAGTCTCCTTTTTTTCAGTTTTCATATCCTCAAACTAGAGAAAAGTAGCTCATTCATTCAAGAAAACTGTGTTTGGTTTCAATATCCCTCCCTCGCTATACTTCATATAGTGTGAACTCTGTGATGCACTCATGGACATCTTCAAGGCGGTAGGAGCACCGGAATTATTTGTGGATTGTAGTTAGTTAATCAAGCAGTCAGTTAGAAACCCTTGGCTATTAAGAAATTCTACAGCTGCGATCGCGATCAACTAATACTGACAATGAAACGTCACATCAAAACACGTACACATGTCGAAAGACAGCGACTGTATACCGCACCGTACTGCACATCTGTTTGTAGATCCATGTATTCACTGTGGTGACAAGAGTCATGGGATAGCACTATGCACATATACAGATGGCGGTGGTATCGCGTACACAAAGTATAAAAAGTCAGTGCATTGGTGAAGCTGTCATTTGTACTCTGGTGATTGATGTGAAGAGATTTCCGACGTGATTATGGACGCACTATGGGAATTAGCAGACTTTGAACCCGTACTTGTAGTTGGAGGAAGACACATGGGACATTCCATTTCGGAAATCGCTAGGGCATTCAATATTCCGAGATCAACAGAGTGAAGAGTGTGCCCAGAATACGAAATTCCGCATTACCTCTCACCATGGACAGTGCAGTGGTGGACGGCCTTCACTTAAAGGCGTGTTTGTAGAGTTTTCAGTGACTGGCACTGCGTGAAATAACCGAAGAAATCAGTGTGGGACGAACGACTTACGTAGCAGATAGAAGAATGAGGCGAAATCTGGCGTCAATGGGCAATCACAGCACTGCCTTTGCTAAGAGCACGACATCGCCTGCAGCACCTCTCCTGGGCTCGTGACCATAACGGTTGGACCCTAAACGACTGGAAAACCGTGGCCTGGTCTGATGAATCCCGATTTCACGGGACGGTTCGAGTGTGTCGCAAACCCCACGAAACCATGGCACTGTGCTAGTTGATGGTGGCTCCATAATTGTTTGGGCTGTGTTTCCAAGGAATGGACTTGGTGCTCTGGTCCAACCAAAGAGACCATTGCTTAGAAATGATTACGTTCGGCAACTTGTTCTAAAAAACAATGGAATTTTTGTGGACGACAATGTGCCATGTCACCTGGCCACAAATATTCGCGATTGGTTTGTGCTGGAGAATTAGAGCAAATGTTTTGCCCACCCATATCACTCAGTATGAATCCCATGGAACATGTATTGGACATAATAGAGAGGTCTGTTTATATACGAGCTCCTGTACCCGCAGTACATTAGCAATTATCGATTGCTACAGAGGCATCATGGCTCAATATTCCTGCAGGAGACTTCCAACGAAGTGTTAAATCCATGCCATTTCATGCACTACGCCGGGACAAAGGAGGCCCGGCACGTTATTGGGAAGTATGCAGCGACTTTTGCCACCTCAGTGTATACTACGCAAGCTACCTTCGGTGTGTTGTTGAGGGTACTTCTGGTAGCACTATCTTAGTCACCCTATACCCAACCATTTCTCTGAACCATTTATAAATAGTGTTATGTTTGAGGCGGAACTATGTACCTCATGGAAAAAGGGTGACCCGTCTGAGCCACGCAATTTGACTCTTAGTCTGATAACGAGGTGTAGCCATTAATTGCACGCGTTGATCACGTAGGATGACGTGAGGATCAATGAACTATACTTGACGGGATGTATCTGGAACATCTTAGGTAATTAGAAAGTTAGTACACAGGAATACAATTAAATACTTAGCTTTAATTCATCATCAGCGGTGATCGTCGATCTTGACTTTGTACAATAACATTTACAAGTGCAGTTATAGACTGAACTGCGAATACTTCTTTACAACTCTGATCGCTTCACGCATATAGATCAATTGCCAAGGCATAAACTGTTTGTGGCGCTTGGCTAGGTCGTAGCTACTGACTCAGCTGAAGGCTATGCTAACTAGCGTCTCTGCAAATGAGATCTCTGAAGCTATAACAAGTGAACCATTCCTATTAAAGTCGGCTGTAAAACTGGCCACTGTGCTAGCTTGTCTCGGAAGACCAGCCGAGTGGCGGCGCTCGGTCTGCTAGCGTCGACAGTGGTGACTCGCGGGTCCGATGTTTACTGACGGACCGTGGCCGATTTGAAGCCTACAACCTAGCAAGTGTGGTGCCTTGTGGTGACACCACAAATGGGACAAGGGACGAATGATCGTCGATAAAGCTCCGTACCAGCTCTAGTTTCTCTGATTTTCTCGTCGTGGGTATTTCGCGGCATGTATATGCGAGGAAGCAACGTGTTTCTGGGTTTTTCTTTGTACATACGCTCTCGAAACTGCGACAGCAAAGTTTTCCGCGATAGACAACGTCTCTTTTGTAGCGTCTGCCATGAGTTTGTTGAGCATCTCCATTATGATCTCTGGCCGATTCAATCATCCGTTGGCGAAACGTGCCGCTCTTCTGTATATCTTCTCCGCTTCGCTATAATTCAATTTTGGTAAGGGTCCCAGACTGAAGAACGATACTTAAGAATCGGTAAAATAAGCATTTGGTAAGTCGTCTCCTCCACGGATAACTTACTGTTTCAAAATATTCTTCCAAATGAAACCGGTCTAGTATCATTTTCTTCTACTACTTGTTTTCTATATCCAGGTGATTATTCCTACGCATTTTACGGCAGTTACTGTTTGGAGTGGCTTGTTGCCAGTGGTGTAGTCAAACAGTAGTGATTCGCTTCAACTATTTACGCGCAATATCTTGCAATTTCAAAGGTTCAGAGTCAAAAGCCAGTCCTTGTACCATAGACGTTCTCTGCAGGTTTTCTTGCAGTGCTTCCTCCATATATACAGCAGTACCGTCCTCGAACAGTCTCGCGGAGCCCAAAACGTTATTAATTAATCATCAAAATAATTTGTGAGCGTCAGCGGTCCTGTTTCACTCCTGTGATATACTGCGGAATGACAATTGTATCTGACAATTTCTTTCCGTTAAGAGCTTGAGTTGAGTTGTATACTGGGTCATTTAATCAGATGACATATTTGCTCTTAGTTTTGGGCTAATTCTTATTGCTTCAAGCACCATACAAAGTAAGTATGGCTCCTCATTATTTCCGCTGCGTCGGTGGCGACCAGCTTTTTTCAATCTGGTTCTGCCATCGAGTAGCTCCAAGCGGTTTCCACGCAGCACGTGAGTTCTACGATGCGATCTCGGAATCTCTCAAGCCATCACGCATAAAAGTGTGGCACACTTTTGTACTACCCACGCCGTCCAGGAGAACGATGTATGCGTGCCCTCTGCACAGATTATGTTGTAGCAGTTTCTTCAAAGATGATTTGAGAGCTATTCAAAATGTAGAGCACCTTTACGTACACTTGTATTAAACGACTTAAATTATCTATGTTTCACTTCACAGACTCGTTTTTCTCTGCCTGTCACAAATTTCTTGTAGCATAAGCTCATGAGACAGCCTTTTTACTGTCCAAAAAATATTTATTGACTGCTGTGAGGAAAAATGTAACTGCGATAATTAATTTTAATATTTTTATGTTTTATATTGTGCATGTTCGAAGCTACCCTGGTATATCCAGAAACTCTAGCAAATTTTATGTAAAAAAGACGTTTTTCAGAACCGGCTGTTAATGAAAATTAATTTATCTGCAGCTCTAGGCGCTTCGAAAGATGACTTTTTCAAATATCTACGAGGTATGGAGTACTGGATGCTTAACTCCCTGTGAAAGCCGTTTCACAGTGACTGGGACGAGCGTTGCGTAGCACAGCCGAGCAAGGGTGTAGTAAGCTCCCCCTCCGTTAACCACGTGATCAGAAACAGAAAGCGACCGCTGCGTGCTTCCGTCACGCGATCGTTACAAAAGCCGCATCGCGCGTGCGCCACGCACCACAACAGCGGAGCACAACCGCTTCCGAGTGGCGTCGCGTCCCATTCCCATCGCCCACGTCCGCTCCACTCGGCCAGTGCTGTAAGGGAAGAGTTCAGTCTGACCAATTGTTTCTTCCGCTTTGCTTTTTATTTTTATTGGATAGAAGGGGTAGGAGCAAGTGTACTTCTCACATATATGATGCGACCCGCCGAGACTTCCTCTTTTGTCCCAACCTCTTCATCATATCGTAGCACTTACTCTGGTAGCTGGTGTGTATATTCCACACTTTCTCTTTCTCTACGATTCTGTTTCTCCACTGCTTCCTCTAGCACCATGGAAGTTATTCCCTGATGCCTTAACACGTTTGCTATTGCCTCGTTTTCAAATGTGTCTTTACAAAGAAAAACCCAGGGGAAGTGCCCCAAGTTAATCCTCTTGGTTGGTTGGATGATATTTGGGGGGGGGGGGGGGGACAAAACAGCGAGGTCTCGGTCCCATCGGATTAGGCATGGATGGGAAAGGAAGTCGGCCGTGCCCTTTCAAAGGAAGTATCCTGGCATTTTCCTTAAGCGATTCAGCGAAATCAAGACGGCCGGACGCGGCTTTGAACCGTCGTCCTCCCGAATGCGAGTCCAGTGTCCTGAACACTGCACCACCTAGCTCGGAACCAATTTAACCCTCCTACCACTGAAAAGATGAAACAAAAAATTATTACGTCAGGCGTGTTGGGAAACATCTGAAATCATTAGAATTGAACGAAGTTCCAGGGCTTGATAGAACCCCTATCAAACTGTATACTGAATTTGCGGCTGAGTTAGCCTCTCTTCTAACTATAATTTACTGTAGATCCCTCGAACAATAAACATTTCTTGGAAAAGAATGCAGGTCGCACCAGTCTACCACAAGTGTAGTAGATGTCATCCACAATACTACCGTCCATTACCCCTGACATCGATTTGTTGTAGAATCTTAGAACGTATTCTGAGCTGAAACTTTATGAAATATCTCGAGCAGTATGACCTCCTCCATGACACTCACCATGGATTCCGAAAACTTCAGTCATGTGAAACTCAACTCATACTTTTCTCACATGACATACAGAAAGCTCTGGCTCAAGGCAGGCAGGTAGATGCAGTATTTCCGAATTACCGAAAATTATTTGTCTGAGTACCACACCTATGGTCAATTCATTCAAGGTAAGCTGTTCATGGTTGCTTAAGGGAACCAGGATTCTATCTAGGCGTGCGCCTCTGCCTCCGAAGCAAACATAATGCTACAACTCTCTTTCTTCAGGGCTCCAGAAATACGAAATCACATGGGGAGAGATCGGGACTTTATGGAAGGTTTGTGAGCACTTTACAGCGAGACTTTTGCAGCGTAGTCGAAAAAATCTTGGCAAAGTGTGCGTAGGAATTATCCTGGACTAGAATGTTCAAGTCCATCAACATTCCTGGGCCTCTGGACTTGATGTCTTGCATCAGTTTTTGCAAAGTGTCACGTACCGAACTCGATAACTGAATGCCCAGGAATGTTGGCGGACGCCTCATTCTGTTGCACGACAATGCCCGCGCATGCATTGACAAGACTGTTTCGACTCGCTGGACAAGTTTCGATGGGAAGCCCTTACACACAACTCATGCAGTTCCGATTTCTCATCATGTGACTTCCATATTTTTGGAGCCACGAAGAGGTGCACGTCTGGATACAGTCATTACAGGAAACGGTAAATATTTTTCCACAAAAGCGTTGACCGAAATGTCTCACATCGGTATATAGAGCAAATAGTTACTGTGATTACTTTTGAAATAATACACTTTTTCCCATCTGTCTCGTTTTCATTTGACTGCCCTTAAGATTTACAAAGTTTTAAAAAGACTATCCCAGATAAGCAGAACCAGCGATGCATTTCGTTCCGAAGACGGACAGACAAGCTATTAACCAGGTTGTCATAATGTTTTGGCACATCGCTGTATACCCTGCAGATTTTGATAGGCCTTCACTCTAAGTTTGATGATTTCAGCCGATTCTCACCGCCACTGACAAGAATATCTACATCACTCCTCCTTGCAGGGAAGTGAGAAGCACGCTGGGGCAGTACTCCTGGATCCTCTTTTTCCTTTCTGCGTCGAATCAGATAATCACACAGCTAGAGACTGCTCTGGGTTCTGACTCCGCGGCCATCTCCCACGCATCTACACCGTCACCTGGTCCACACCGCCCGCGGCAACCTCATCCTTCCGAGCCTCCAGCTGCTAGTGCTGCCTGGGCCCCTCTGCAGGTGTTCTGTGAACTCACCCCCTCCCCCGGCCCCTCTCTCCCAGGGGCTTTGGCCTCGCTTATCAGCCAGCTGGGTCCCACGGCACAGAAGGCAAGGCCAGTAACGACATTCTGTTTCCTCTGCTTCCTTCCTCACTCCCTTCCTCACTTCCTTCCTTTCTGCCTTCTCCCAAACCTCCGTGCCTTCTTCGACTCGCACAATCCCTTACACCGCTCTTTATTTCCCTCAAGCCGCTACACCTGTGCAGCTCCCGGCGTATCGACAGCTTCCAAGGCCCACTGCAAGCGCCCTCCCCCCAACCTCCACCTCTCTGTTCACGAAGTTCTCACTCACGACTCGTCCTTTCACTCCGACGAACAACGATTCTATAAATATTTCAGATAGGCACTGTAGTCATACGTTTTCTGTTTCACTACGTAACAATCCTGATTTCACAAAAATTGCTGGCCGCTGTGGCCGAGCTTTTCTAGGCGCTTCGGTCCGGAACCGCGTTGCTGTTCCGGTCGCAGGTTCGAATCCTGCCTCGGGCATGGATGTGTGTGACGTCCTTAGATTAGTTAGGTTTAAGTAGTTCTAAGTCTATGGGACTGATGACCTCAGATGTTAAGTCCCATAGTGCTCAGAGCCATTTCTGAACAAAAATTCCATCATTCCTCCCCAGGTCTATGCAGTACCTTTAAGTAAATACAGGGTGTTTCAAAAATGACCGGTATATTTGAAACGGCAATACCAAACTAAACGAGCAGCGATAGAAATACACCGTTTGTTGCAATATGCTTGGGACAACAGTACATTTTCAGGCAGACAAACTTTCGAAATTACAGTAGTTACAATTGTCAACAACAGATGGCGCTGCGGGCTGGGAAACTCTATAGTACGATATTTTCCACATATCCACCATGCATAGCAATAATATGGCGTAGTCTCTGAATGAAATTACCGGAAACCTTTGACAACGTGTCTGGCGGAATGGCTTCACATGCAGATGAGATGTACTGCTTCAGCTGTTCAATTGTTTCTGGATTCTGGCGGTACTCCTGATCTTTCACGTGTCCCCACAGAAAGAAGTCACAGGGGTTCATGTCTGGCGAATAGGGAGGCCAATCCACGCCGCCTCCTGTATGTTTCGGATAGCCCAAAGCAATCACACGATCATCGAAATATTCATTCAGGAAATTAAAGACGTCGGCCGTGCGATGTGGCCGGGCACCATCTTGCATAAATCACGAGGTGTTCGTAGTGTCGTCTAAGGCAGTTTGTACCGCCACAAATTCACGAAGAATGTCCAGATAGCGAGATGCAGTAATCGTTGCGGATCTGAAAAATGGGCCAATGATTCCTTTCGAAGAAATGGCGGCCCAGACCAGTACTTTTTGAGGATGCAGGGACGATGGGACTGCAACATGGGGCTTTTCGGTTCCCCATATGCGCCAGTTCTGTTTATTGACGAAGCCGTCCAGGTAAAAATAAGCTTCGTCAGTAAACCAAATGCTGCCCACATGCATATCGCCGTCATCAATCCTGTGCACTATATCGTTAGCGAATGTCTCTCGTGCAGCAATGGTAGCGGCGCTGAGGGGTTGCCGCGTTTGAATTTTGTATGGATAGAGGTGTAAACTCTGGCGCATGAGACGATACGTGAACGTTGGCGTCATTTGGACCGCAGCTGCAACACGGCGAACGGAAACCCGAGGCTGCTGTTGGATCACCTGCTGCACTAGCTGCGCGTTGCCCTCTGTGGTGGCTGTATGCGGTCGCCCTACCTTTCCAGCACGTTCATCCGTCACGTTCCCAGTCCGTTGAAATTTTTCAAACAGATCCTTTATTGTATCGCTTTTCGGTCCTTTGGTTACATTAAACCTCCGTTGAAAACTTCGTCTTGTTGCAACAGCACTGTGTTCTAGGCGGTGGAATTCCAACACCAGAAAAATCCTCTGTTCTAAGGAATAAACCATGTTGTCCACAGCACACTTGCACGTTGTGAACAGCACACGCTTACAGCAGAAAGACGACGTACAGAATGGTGCACCCACAGACTGCGTTGTCTTCTATATCTTTCACATCGCTTGCAGCGCCATCTGCTGTTGAAAATTGTAACTACTGTAATTTCGAAAGTTTGTCCGCCTGAAAATGTACTGTTGTCCCAAGCATATTGCAACAAACGGTGTATTTCTATCGCTGCTCGTTTAGTTTTTATTGCCGTTTCAAATATACCGGTCATTTTTGAAACACCCTGTATTACACTTAGTTACCACTTAATTAATTCAAACAACACGTTTAATATCACCAATCAGTATTTATTTTATTTCCACTAAGTATTTCACAAAAAAAATGGCTCTGAGCACTATGGGACTTTACGTCTGAGGTCATCAGTCCCCTAGCACTTAGAACTATTTAAACCTAACTAACCTAAGGACATCACACACACATCCATGCCTGAGGCAGGATTCGAACCTGCGACCGTAGCGGTCGCGCGGCTACAGACTGTAGCGCCTAGA
This sequence comes from Schistocerca serialis cubense, assembly GCF_023864345.2. Taxonomy (NCBI): domain Eukaryota; kingdom Metazoa; phylum Arthropoda; class Insecta; order Orthoptera; family Acrididae; genus Schistocerca; species Schistocerca serialis. Next base: position 579,283,173 of record NC_064645.1, on the reverse strand, counting down.
ACCGCTCAGCCACTTCGGCCAGCTTAATTATTTCATAGGTTTAAATCTTTACCACATCAGGAGTAGGCTTACAGCCTGTTCCGCCTTCACTAAACGAATCTGTTCCTTTGTCTTCCTGTATCTCTCGTTCCCGTATGTTCGGTAGCCTGTTATAAGTGTGACCTTTCCGCCCTCAGCCACCCCCACCTTTCCACAACCCTCCAATTCAATATGATTCTATAATTTTGTTATCCTGTATTTCATTCTTTAATTCATGCAATATATATTTAGTACTTTCTCTGATCTTTCAGAGCACAATCTTTTGCTTTCCTTGAAAATTTCAGTTCAGCTGACTGAATCCTTCTGGTTCTTCCTTAGTTACGCTCCAGAACTCACGTCTATACGTGAACTTACATGGCATCCTAATGGCTGAAACTGGGATACATGTCCAACTGATTTTCGATTTAGCCCGTTGTTTTAGAACGTACAGGGTACTCTCCTTTAAAATCCATAATATTGGTTTTATTTTCTCACTTTTCGATTTACAGAGTGTAACCTCCCCCCTCACTTATCGACCTTAATGACAGTGAAAAATTTAAACCGCGTGTACCTAATGGAAATTTGGGAAAAGCAATCGTCACCGAAGTTAATCTATCGGTAAAGAGGGAGGAAAGGGTTACATCTAAATGAAAGGAAAAATGCAAATGAAACTGGTGGAAATTAATTTTGAAAAGGGGTAAAGTTAATAAAGAAAGTAAATGTGCGGCCGTTACGTTAACAATTAACTAGCGGTAATTAGATATTTGAGATTTGGGGGAAATCACGGTCGCCAGTCCTAAGGACAATTACTATAGTAACTGAAAAAGTAAGGTTATTACACATATAATTAGCACTAGAAGCGTGGCAACTGAAGGTTGACACGTGTAGTGTGAAAACTGAAAGTTTGTCAGAAGTAATAAATTTCGCTACACTCTGACTTAATTTAGCAGAAGAATTAATAAAACCAGAAAACTGAAAGTTAATTTAGTGACTGAAATTAATAAGAAGCTTTCTTTCTTAAGCACATCGAAATCCAGTAAAATACGGTTAGTCTTGGACTACCTCAACAATCATTTCAAAAGCAACTTGACTCTACGCAATTTAGAAACAAGAGATTTAACTTTGAACTTGAATTAAATGATTCTGAACAATTAACAATAGTAAAATTTAGTACGTACCAAGCTGAGCTGCAGTCACAGGTAAGCTAAAATATGCTAACAAAACTCGCACTCTAAATTTGTGCTCGTGTAACCTAAATATTGTAGCCAGCTACTGAACTTTGAAATTAAAGCAGTGAAATCTAATTATATTATTTTAATGCTGGCGTTTGAATTTCAACGACACTCGGGTTCATTTCGGAAAAGGAAGGGACCCTGCTTGGCAATGCAATCGGGACAATGAGCAACAAAGGTTCATGCTAAGTTGCTGTAATTTTGCGAGGCAAATGGAACAATTTGAAAAGCTGAGGTCTGCCATACAGTTCTGAAACTTTACGTGCTTTTAGTCTTCCTTGTTGGTTGGTTGAAGGTTTGAAGCCGTCGATCGAGGAGGTGGCGACAGTCACTCATTGTCGGCCGTCGCTGTTGCAGAAGCTGGATGTTGGCGCGCCTTCTTCTCGACACGGTCACCAGGCGAAACGGGCTCTTGATGTGCGCCAGCTAATGCTTCCCGTCCGCGACACCATGTCAGAAACTATCATCGCGAGTCGAGCGCAATTACATGCTGCCAAACCCCGAAAGCGCGGCAACTCGCGGGAGCGTCACACAACACCTGCTCCACTCGCTACTCCCGCCAGACTCCCACTGTTCTGCCCGCGCTCCACGCGGCAGGGTTAACACTACCAAAGATCCTACACACTTTGATTCTTCACACGACCTATCGATGTAATCGTTCGATAGCAGTTTTCCCTAGGCAAGACCCAGCGTAAAAATACAAATAATAATTACGAAACAAACCAATTATACATCGACATAAGTGCAGAAATATATATATACAAACAGTAAAACAATTACAATATATAAAGAGACAGAAATGTCATATCTTGAGGTAACAAAACAAGGAAAAAAAATAATAGTACAATAGATGGAAATAGGAGGATATGTATTTCCGGCGTTACACGTGCCCCACATTGTCTGAGGATGTTCGTGTAACGTAAACAGACTCAGAAAATGTCCCAAAAAAGAAACAGCGGAAATGCATATGCTCAAAACATCAACAAAATTTAGCATTCGTCTAATTAACCATAAATCAATTTTTTAGACCATAATAATTGAGTGGAGACACTCCTAATCTTATTCCACTCTGTCATCTTGATCAAAATAAAACAGGTTGACAACATATTAAAATTCATAGAAGATACAGAAAATGGTTTAGCTATTCTAAAAATCTAAATTCCTAGCAGTATCAAGAAATGGAATACTATTTACAAAATTAATCAGATTACATGGTCATAGAAAACAGGTATATCAAAATACGCAAATTAATAATTAATTAGACTACACATTTTATATAACCTTTTCATAATTAATATTCTCGTCACGAGAATCTACTTAACGCTAAACAAGAAAATAATATTCAGTAGATCGAAAAAAACATAAATATTGACAGCAGAATTCTTTCAGCTGTCCAGGAAGAAAAACAATTCCGCCTTCCGTACTCGCGAGTACAAAGAATGCCGACAGCGGCCCAAGAGCCAACAGCGGCACAAGAGCCGACAGCGGCTCGCCTCGCCAGTATTGTTGCGCCCGCGTGTGCGGCACGCTTGATCTCACTCGCCCTTGTGACGGCGTTTCCAGAACGTCCGTTTCACTGAATTCTTTAGGAAAAACTCACTCCCGAGTAATCTCAAGGAGTCCCTTAATACTATCACAGTGGATAACTCAACACTGTCCATCATCACACGCATGTACTAGCCTGAAACTTAAAACAGCGTCTAAGTACATCGGCAATGACTAGTAAATCACATATTTATGAAATCTTACAGCTATTTACAAAATCATATTTACATTCCTTAATCTACTGTGACTCAGCTGAAAACTTAAACTAGCAGCTTGGATTTTTCAGTTGATTAGATCATGATTAAATTGATTAAAATTAAATTGATTAATCAAAATTAATTACTTATTAATTACAACTTCTTTAATGACCTTGGTCAGTCAAAAGCATGGCAATCTAGCAAATCGTTAAATCTTACACTCTATTTTACATACTGTATAAATTACCCATTGTGTGGTATTAATCGATCCTAGGTTGGTACAATTTCAAGTCTACAATATTCCGTAAGCATTTGTGTGAGGTATACCAATGACTTTATATGGTCCATTATAAACAAACTTAAATTTAGAGATTTCATGGTCTATCTCGCTCGATTTCTCATGAGCTTTTACAAGTACTAAGTCTCCGATTGCAAACTTAGCAAAACGCGCTTTAGCGTCATGACGACGTATGCGAGCATCGGCTTTTAGCTTCATTACTTCTCGCAAACGATCTTCTTTCACACCAATACTAATGTCAATCCGTGGAGGGAATTTGATTATCTCTTCCAATTCACTTTCTACACTTTTGTCAATGCCGAAATTCCTCATGTTACGGCAGTTCAAACTCATTCCTACGTCAATGTCATCCGGCCAGTTAACAATGTGTATAGGCTGGTATTGCCTATGCACACCGTCTCCTGCCTCGTCAAAACTAACTACTATTGTTTTATCTTGTGACGTACACGTCAAAGTTTTGCTTTCGCAATTAATCACTGCACGGTACTTTAATAGCCAATCTAACCCGATAATTACTTCCGTAGTCAAGTCAGGCACGACGACAAACTCTTGTTCAAATCTTGCCCCACATATCTCGCAGTGGACAAAAATCTGTTTTGTGACCGGTTTACTGGCCTTCCCGGTAGCACCGATAATTTTCACTCCTGTTACTGGCATAACTACGATGCCAGGTCTGTCTTTCAGTAACTCAAATATTTTCCCAGATACAGCACTCAATTCTGCACCGGTGTCAATCAACACGTTTAGTTGTAGGTCGTGCATATTAACAGACACTACTATCTGTCTACACTTGTCCTCGACTGTTTCTTTATTTTCCCACAGTAAATCCTCGTCTATATCCAGGTCATTCCAGAAAAAACCATCCGGCTTTGATCCTAAATCCGGTTTATCTGGCGGCTTTTTCAGCCTCTGTTCACATACAGTTTTAATTTCAACACGTTTGTCCTGAGGCTTAGTCTGTAGCTTCGCCTCCAATACCGAAACCTTTTCCTGTAACTCGTCAACTAGTGAGTGCTGCTTTGCTATCACTTCACTAATTGTCACCTTCGTTGATTCCTCTTTGGTCAGATTGATCTCATCTGCCAATCTACCTGGAAGAATGTGCCCAGTAGCATCTGAAATTACTTCCTCTGGATCTGCGCAACCCACACTGCTACCGTCTGACCGTATAACGTCAGCTCTAACCTCATACACGCTGTAATCTACGTGCTTTTCTACCAATCGTGTTCGGCTATCACTAAAATTTTCGTAATCTTTCTCCTTAATACTCTCGCAATGTTTAAACTGGATGTTCGCGTCGGATGGGTCGGCTACTTCTACCATTACAACTTTCGGTAAAGTCTGCCGGTTAGGGCCAGAACTTTCCGTTACTACTTCAACATTCAACTCCTGCGGGACGAAACACGACGAATCTTGCTCGTGCTCCCCATTAACATCAACTATTTCTGGTAAAGTCTGCCGGTTAGGGCCAGAACTTTCCAACACTTTACAAATACTATCTTCCTGTGGGACGAGACGCGGCAAATTCTGCCCGCGCTCTCCATAAATACTTCTCCCGTACAGGCCCCTATAATCTCTTAGTTCGTCGTATAAGCGACCGAACTGCCTTAACCAGACCTCATCCCTCTCTGCATCCCCTCGCTCGATGACGGACGTTTTATCCGACATCTGATCTTCTCTCAACAATTGCGAATCATTCTTAAACTCAATCTCCAGTTCCGCTGTGGGTATTACAGCTGGCAGCTTATAATCGATTTCCGGAACACTACTTAAATTGTTCTCACAGACAGTGAATGTACCTTCTACTGCCGTGTATACAGCTGATCTACTACTTGTGGGCGCACTCCTTTCTCCTAACACTGGCACACTCTCCCGCCGTTGATTATTCCACACGGAATTTTCATAACGACGACACCTGGGTTTTCTCCTGTTATTGGGCCGCCAAAATTTCTCCACGCCTCGTCGGCCCCTCACCGGCGCGGCTAATGGTTTCCCTGTCTCGTCCCAGCAGATACGCTCCCCGGATGCTGCTGAGGCGGCTGATCACACCCTCTGGCGTTATTACTATTCTGTGAAGCCCGTATCACGTTAGTGTGATACTGGTTTCCGTCATTCCTGTTATTATTTGCATTGTACCGATTGTTATTACGGTCCGAACCATTATTGTTATTGCTGCCATGGTTGCGGTATGCATTATTCCCATGGTTATCGTTGTTGTGGTTGCTGTGGTACCCGTTGTTGTTACCACGGCCTCTACCACTGTCGCGATTATTGCGCCAATTGTCCTCGTCCTCCACTCTTTCCAGGAAATCATTGATTGTCCTGTAATTGCTTCCTACGTAGCGTTTTGTATCATCTGGAAGCTTTTTGTAGAGTTCCCAGACTATTTCGGATTCCGTGCGGCGATCACGCAAATATTCCAACTTGCGGATCCAGCCATCACAAAACTCCTTCATCGAACCGCGCGAATTCGCATCGAAAGGCCTCGATACGACAAATTCGCGCCAGACACTTTGCTGTTTTTGCTCTGACCAGTATTCAGCCAGAAACAAATTTTTAAACTCGTCAAAAGTCAGGTCCGTAATGTTGAGGTTTAAGCCCCAACGCTTGGCATCACCAGCCAACACATCAATAATCGCATTAATTTTTCTCTCATTAGTCCATGATCTGGGTAAAACTCTTTCACAATTCTTAATGAAATCCGTCGCGTGTATACCGCCTTTTTTCAAGGGGTCGAACCGCTCCTCTTTCGTCAACAATTCCGAACTATGTGCATAGATTGGCACAGAGCTCTGTTTTTCTTCAAGTTTCTTTTCTAATTCCGACACTCTCGTAATCACTTGGCAAGTGGTTGTCGCAAGCGTTTCCACTTCCCTCTTTTTCTCTTCGCAGGTATTAGCCTGCTTCCTCACTTTGGTATCTACTTCAGATACTAAAGCCTTTAAAGTTTCCACCTTCTGTTGATCCTCTTTTCTCACTAATTGAATTTGTTCCGTTACCTTATTCTCGATGATCGGAGCAACTGCGTCTCCTACACTTTTCTCGATTCTGCTAATTTCGGAATAAAAACGAGTATTTATGCTCGCAATTTCCGCCTGAACGCCTATCATTTCCTGTTTAAGATTACCGATTTCGCTATTAATCACAAAAATATCTTCTTTGATTTTATCAACTTTTGTGTTAACAACTCCAACATTGTTGTTAACAACATTAATAGCTTTGTTGTGACTGTCTAGCTTTCGTTCAATTTTTTCAGACTGAGCTTCTTGCTTGGCCGATTGACTCTTGATTTCGTTAATCAAAACATTCAATAAATCAGTTAAATTCCCGGAAACTACCGGTTTTACTTCCGTAGCGGCTTCCTCTTTAATTGTCCCCCCGTATTCGTCATCAAGGGATTCGCATTTGATTTTCACTTCCGACTCCGAAACATTTTCTAAAGTGTGGAATTCCATTTCTGCTCTTTGTTGCGTTTCGGCGGTCGCGTCTTTCATGCTAGCCGCCTGTCCCTGAACAATGGGTACCGCGGTGCGCGTTCCCCACTGTTCGACCGATTGTTCCTTATCCAAGCCTACCAAATTTTGGTAATTGTTGCCTTCACTCATTTTAATAATTTTCAATATAAATGCCAAATCTCAAATCTAATTAGGATTCCTCACACTTATATTCTCGCTGACGTATCGACCATTTCGTAACCAGTACTTTGTTACGAGATTTGTACAATGCAAAATTCGTGTCCAGAACAACCTCAAATTTGAAGATTGTCCTGTCACCAGGTCGCCACGTGTAACCTCCCCCCTCACTTATCGACCTTAATGACAGTGAAAAATTTAAACCGCGTGTACCTAATGGAAATTTGGGAAAAGCAATCGTCACCGAAGTTAATCTATCGGTAAAGAGGGAGGAAAGGGTTACATCTAAATGAAAGGAAAAATGCAAATGAAACTGGTGGAAATTAATTTTGAAAAGGGGTAAAGTTAATAAAGAAAGTAAATGTGCGGCCGTTACGTTAACAATTAACTAGCGGTAATTAGATATTTGAGATTTGGGGGAAATCACGGTCGCCAGTCCTAAGGACAATTACTATAGTAACTGAAAAAGTAAGGTTATTACACATATAATTAGCACTAGAAGCGTGGCAACTGAAGGTTGACACGTGTAGTGTGAAAACTGAACGTTTGTCAGAAGTAATAAATTTCGCTACACTCTGACTTAATTTAGCAGAAGAATTAATAAAACCAGAAAACTGAAAGTTAATTTAGTGACTGAAATTAATAAGAAGCTTTCTTTCTTAAGCACATCGAAATCCAGTAAAATACGGTTAGTCTTGGACTACCTCAACAATCATTTCAAAAGCAACTTGACTCTACGCAATTTAGAAACAAGAGATTTAACTTTGAACTTGAATTAAATGATTCTGAACAATTAACAATAGTAAAATTTAGTACGTACCAAGCTGAGCTGCAGTCACAGGTAAGCTAAAATATGCTAACAAAACTCGCACTCTAAATTTGTGCTCGTGTAACCTAAATATTGTAGCCAGCTACTGAACTTTGAAATTAAAGCAGTGAAATCTAATTATATTATTTTAATGCTGGCGTTTGAATTTCAACGACACTCGGGTTCATTTCGGAAAAGGAAGGGACCCTGCTTGGCAATGCAATCGGGACAATGAGCAACAAAGGTTCATGCTAAGTTGCTGTAATTTTGCGAGGCAAATGGAACAATTTGAAAAGCTGAGGTCTGCCATACAGTTCTGAAACTTTACGTGCTTTTAGTCTTCCTTGTTGGTTGATTGAAGGTTTGAAGCCGTCGATCGAGGAGGTGGCGACAGTCACTCATTGTCGGCCGTCGCTGTTGCAGAAGCTGGATGTTGGCGCGCCTTCTTCTCGACACGGTCACCAGGCGAAACGGGCTCTTGATGTGCGCCAGCTAATGCTTCCCGTCCGCGACACCATGTCAGAAACTATCATCGCGAGTCGAGCGCAATTACATGCTGCCAAACCCCGAAAGCGCGGCAACTCGCGGGAGCGTCACACAACACCTGCTCCACTCGCTACTCCCGCCAGACTCCCACTGTTCTGCCCGCGCTCCACGCGGCAGGGTTAACACTACCAAAGATCCTACACACTTTGATTCTTCACACGACCTATCGATGTAATCGTTCGATAGCAGTTTTCCCTAGGCAAGACCCAGCGTAAAAATACAAATAATAATTACGAAACAAACCAATTATACATCGACATAAGTGCAGAAATATATATATACAAACAGTAAAACAATTACAATATATAAAGAGACAGAAATGTCATATCTTGAGGTAACAAAACAAGGAAAAAAAATAATAGTACAATAGATGGAAATAGGAGGATATGTATTTCCGGCGTTACAAGAGATCTCCTATTACGTTCAAACGACGTAGAAGAACTCATAAATTATCCGGAGCCTTTTGAAAAAGTATTCTGTTTCCAGCAAAGTATGTAGAATGTAAATGTGTGTTTTTAGAAATTAATTTTATTTCTGAATTAGCTTCACTTTTTCACTGGGTAACATTGTCGTCATTATATACAAAATATTACATAAAAAAGGATAGACACTGCTCGCGTGTCGTATTCCTCTGTTAATTGTTATTTGTCCTGAACTCTCTTTGCCTACATTATTTAAAATTTCCTTATTTAAATACAATTTTCTAACAATGCCGTCACCTTTTTTTTTTTTTTGTCTTATTTGCGTTCGCTATACTTCATTCCATACTCTGACACCCTTTCTTCTCCATAATTTCTTTTCCTTCCCTATTGCCGCAGTCACCGCTTGCATCCCACATCATATGCTTCTACATTCTAAACTTGTGTTATTTTCCCTCTGTCAAAGTAGACTTCTTAAACTGCCTTGTTGTGGATAGTAGACTTTGGAAACTTTATCTATGACTTTATATCTCGTAATACTTTCTTTCTTCCGTCTAACATTCAGATTTAACATGGCAATCATCAGGAAATGACCTGACAACGTCACTACTTCTATGTATTCTAACGTACTTTATTACGCTCTGTAGTATTCGTGCAAATTTCTTGTTCACTATGACGTAGCCAAAAATCGATCTAGAGTCCCTTGCATCCATTGCGATTTACTGAATATCTTTCTAAAGAAACTGTTGATAATTTTCATTTCATTAATTCCTACAAAGTCAGGTAATTCGTGCATATTGTTATTTATTACCTGAAATTCAAATGTTCCTGTTGTGGATTTATCTTCATTAATTCGACATATGTGCCTCTCCCCCCTCTATGATTACCAATAATTAGTTATTTACATGTTACCATGATAGGTTGTGTAACGGGCTTGCTCAAGCGGTAACATCGGTTCCTTTCGGATCACTGAAGCTAAGCACTCTCGGATTTGGCTAGCACCTGGCTGGCTCACTGTCTGGATCTGCCGAACGCTGTTCACAAGCGGGGTGCACTCAGTCCTTTTGAGGCCAACTGAGGAAATACTTGATTGAGGAGTAGCGGCTCCGGTCACGAAACCTGCCAACGGCAGAGGGCGGCATGCTGACCTTATGCCCCTCCATATCAGCGTCCATCGACGAATATCAGCTGAGGGTGACACCGTGAACCCACAGAACGCAACAGGTCCACCCACATAACAACAGTTTGTACTCACTATCAGCTTAAGAGATTTTTTCCGACAGTTTCCTCACTGGTTTGATACTGCCAGCCACAAATATTTTCCTCTTGCACCCCCTTCATCTCGCAGTAACGCTGCACTCTTCCTCGTCACTACAAAAAGTTTCGAGACTGGATTGATAAAGAAAGCAATATGGAACTTCAGAGGGTGGTTTTAATGTTTCAGGTATGCTGTATAGTCTAGCCCCACTTGCCAACGGTGCACAGAATCTTATTAAAAAAAAAAAGCCACGTGTAATTGTTAGAAAAGTCTGTCTTTAAGCGTCACATTAACCAGGAAGTAGGTTATTTCGTTAAGTTTATTCCGCCTATTACCTCTATAGAGGGTGATTCAGCTAAGCTACTAACATCAAATTATCCTGAACCTTTTAAGGTATCGTAAATCTGTTTTCACCCAAATTAAATACCAGCCAGTCCTCACTAAACTACATCTAGTCTCTTTTCAAAGTGAAATTAAAGACACAGAAACTAGTATCAACTTTGCTTTTCCAAATGGAACCATAATAATATCCGCTGCTAGCATTTTTATACCAAAAGAGATAAATTCAACAATGTTTCGCTCTTCAAAATCGATTAGCAGTATTAGAGGAATTACAATATTCAGAACTTAGGAGGTATCTGTTTTAAGCATCAAGCTGATTGCTGCCTTAACGGAAGTTAGTGCTGCTGCACAAAACTGTAGTGTCAGGCTGACTGCGGCTACACACTGTGTATTCCTGAACACTGACTAAAAATGGCCAGGATAAGGAACTGTATCGCACCCTCTATCAGTGCAGAATAATTTATTCTTACAAGTCGATCTCTCTGCTCAAAGGACACCTTGATGGAATGTTGGTTTTCCCATGTACCACTTTTCCTAGAAAACCCAAGAGTGCCTCACTTGTCGGGAGATATTCATCTCTGCTTTCTCGGGGTAAGCTCAGAGGTAGTTTGTTGTTAAAACTTTTTACTTCAGCTATTGCCGAGGAGGAAAGGCAACAACAGGATGTCGCTCCACGTAGAGTGAAAATTTCTCACTCTTGCAAGGTGGGAAAGTAACTCGTCGGGCGATCTAAAACAGGAAACAGTAATTGAGCTTTCAGGACGCCGTTTTCTAGAAATTCATACAAGGCAAAACAAACCATTGGGCAGCGTCAACCTATTTGTCAGTGAAGTGGAAGTTTGGGCCTTAGTTTTTTGGCAATTGTATTACAACAAGTCTTCTGTAATTGTTTCAAAATCGTTGGATTGGGCGTCCCATTCCACGGATTACACTCCTGGAGACTTTTTCCTTAGAGAAAGGCTGAAAGATGCTGTCTACAAGGACATACTAACTACATCCAACGAAATGCAACGACGTGTTACTACAGATTGCTCGGACGTCTCCGATGAAATGCTAGCAGTCGTTCCGTACGCGCCTGGAAACATGTACTGCGCTGCTGGTGGTCATTTTGAACGCAACCTGTGATGACCAGTTGTCTAGCTACTAATCAGAACCAACATAACTAGTGTATACACTTCTGCTGTACTTTACTGTGTACTACCCCCGGAATTTTACCAGGGTCGAAATTGAAACTATTCAAAATACGATACCTCATAAATGACTCACACTAGAATTAAGCAGCAAACACCACTGACATTCTAATTAACCTTCTTTTGTTTGTTAATGTCAAAAGGCATCATTCCAGTTAAAAATTGTATATTTGCACAAAAGATATACTTTGTAAGTATTATTACAATCTGTAGACTGGCTAATAGTACGAGCCCCTGACTATCAAACTATAAGCCGGCCACGGTGGCCGAGAGGTTCTTGGCGCTTCAGTCCAGAACCGCGCGACTGCTACGGTCGCGGGTTCGAATCCTGCCTCGGGCGTGGATGTGTGTGATGTACTTTGGTTAGTTAGGTTTAAGTAGTTCTAAGTTCTAGGGGACTGATGGCCTCAGATGTTAAGTCCCATAGTGCTCAGAGCCATTTGAACTATTTTTTATCAAACCATTCTGTGATAACCACACATCAATAGCACTTTCCATTTCTGCAATATCTGCCGTGCAAGCTTTAGATAATTCACCCTGTATACGTCCTTCGATGAGGACTTTCTCATAATTCAACTAGGTGGAAACAGAATTACATCTGACAAGGTTCCAGAAGTATGCAATGTAACCAGCATAGCTGACTAGCTCTGTATCATTGAAAGAAATTCTAATTCTTTAGCCTCTCTCCCCCTCTCGTACATGAACAGTAGTATTATCTATCTGCAAATCTGTCTCTCTCCCTCCCTTCTGTTCTTCCTCTCTTTCTCTGTCACACACACTCATATACAAATACATGCAAAAACAAACCGTCAGCCCCAGGAAGCAGCTAACACTGTGTAGAGCCACTCCGTCACGAGTCGCCACTGAGGTTAAGCAGACGGGAAAGCCAGCGGCCGAAATTGCGCCCTCTGGTAGCGGCGCTAATCGATGACGGTAGCGGCTGTCCGGCGCGGGAAGTGCGTCGTCCACTCCGTGCCGCAGCAGTGGCGTCGTGCGGTTGCCTGTAATTAGGAGCGACCCCTACCTGGCTAGCCTTACCGCACGACTGCACTGCGCTGCGGCTGGGCATGTTTCCTCCTGGCCAGTTTAATCCATGAGTCGGCCAACGTTTTTTTGACTTCCTGCTGTACCAATGGCCAAAGGTTCTTCCAGTGTTTACACACTTACCCGAGTCATATAACACTACTAATATTTTTAGGATATGCAGATATCCTGTCTATGGAGACCACGAAATTTATGGATATCTACACAGTGGACTGTAGGTGTGCAACTAGGCTCCTAAAACAACAGTAGATTGGAAAACAGACATGGCAGCCATTTAGGAAGCCAGCATCTAGGATGAAACTCTTACTTTTGAAATAGAAAGAAGATCATATCACCCAACAGACAGAGAGCTAGACACGAAAAATGATACTTTCTTTTATTTGAACATCATTTTCTTCAGTCTCAAATTATCCCACGAGAAGTAATTAGTTATTATAGAAATGCAAATATCGTATGTCCTTGTCAGATGGTATCACACACGGGTTAGGATCTGCACCTGTAGGAAAAGGAAGATCTTCATCCACACAGATAGGCTCCTTTCCTTGTGGATATCTTAGAGTTTGTGGTAAGTGAATTTGTAGAGTGGGAGTAACTTTAAAGGGTACGTATAGTGTTGTATGAGGATGATGATGTTGATGATGAGGATGATGATTATGAGAGAAGCAGAAGGGTGAGACCTGGTGCTAGCACTAAGGGGTAACATGAGTTTAACGTCCCCATCTGACAGATTTATCACCATCAACAGTGTCATATGCCTTCACAGCACCAGTCACTGTGGAGACGTTTGAAATTTAATCCATGACATTGACGCAAGGCTTAGAATACCACCACGTCATCTCCCTCTTTTTCTGTCACCAGTCTTCCTACTGTTTTGTTGCAACATGAAACGAATTCCTCTCCTATGCCAATCTTATCACCTCGGGATAGCGCTTGCGGCCTATGTCCTCAACTATTTTCTGGATTTATTACAATCTCTTTCTTCCTCTACAATTTTACTCCTTGCAGCTTCCTCTAGCAGCACGGAGGTTATTTTTTCCCTGATGTCTTCGCAGATTTCCTATCATCCCGTCCCTTCTTCTTGTCAGTGTTTCTCATATATTCCACTGCTCGCCGATTCTGCAGAGAATCTCCTCATTTCTTACCTTATGAGTCCACCTAGTTCCACCACATCTAATATGCTTCGACTCTCTTCTGTTCCGGTTTTTATATAGTCCATGTTTCATTACCACCCAACGTACATTCTCAGAAATTTCTTCCTCAAGTTAAGGAATTTGTTTGATACTAGAAAATTCCTCTTCTCCAGGAATGCCTTTTTAATGATGCTAGTCAGCTTTTTATGTTCTTCTTGCTTCATCAGTCATGGGTTATTTTGCTGCACAGGTAGCAGACTACATTAACTTCATCTACTTCGTGACTACGAATCAGGCTGTTAGGATTCCCGCATTTGTCGGTTTTGTTAGTCCTCATTACTTTCGTCTTTCTTCGATTTACTCCCAGTCCATATTCTGTAATAATTGGACACTTCATTCCATTCAACATAACCTGTAATTCTTCTTTATTTTCACTCGAGACAGCGATATCATCGATTCTGATCATTGATATCTTTTCACTTTGAATTTTAATCCAATCCTCGAACCTCTCTTTTATTTCTGTCACTGCTTCTTCGATGTATGGATTGAACAGTGGGGAGCCTTAAACCAAACCCCTACCATACACTCTTTTTTATCCAACCACTTTGATCTTGGCTTTCCAGTCTTACTGTTCCCGCTTAGTTCTTGTACATATTGTATGTTACCCGTCTTTCTCTACAGCCTACCGCATTTTTTTCTCAGTATTTCGAACATCTGGCACCATCGTACAACGATTTTTCTAGGTCGACAAATCCTATGAACATCTCTTGATTTTTCTTCATTACTGCTTCCAACATCAAGCGGAACACTCGAACTACCTCTTTGGCGCCTTTTCCTCTCCTGATCCTCATATAAGAAATCCTCAATTTTGTTTTCCTTTCTTCTGTATATTATTCATGTCAGCAACTTGAATGTGTAAACTGTTATGCTGCTTTTGTGCGACAATTTTCGCACTTGCCGGCTCTTGCAGTTTTCAGAAGTGTGTGGATGATATTTTTCCGTAAGTCTGATGGTAAATCGTCAACTTGAATAGTCATTTTGTAGCCACTTCTCCCAATGATTTTACAAATTTCTGATGGAATGCTATTTGTCCCTTCCGTCTTATTTGAGCTTAACTCTGTCAATGCTCTTTTAAATTCTGACTATAATACTGTCTCCCCCATATCTTCTGTGTCGTCTCTCAATTCTCCTGTAGCGTCATCAGGCAATTCCTCGCCCTCATAGAGGCCTTCAGTGTACTTTTTCCACCTATCAACCTCCCTTTGTCGACCGGATAATGGCAGAGAAAATTTAATCCACAACTACGTTCGAACTGACTTAACATCGGGTCGAGGGCTACTCCTTAGGCATATGTCAGCGACCTCGGCTGGAGGGGCGGTTGAATGCTCTTTTAGACACCAAATAACATGCTCGATGAGCTACGCAGCACGTTGGACGGTTGTCTTTATCTGCTCCATCCATTCCTCAGAGACTTGAACCAGCACAAGTAGCGGACTCTGAGGACATGCAACAACTTTTCACACCATGAAGTGTGCAAGAGTCCTTTTCCTTACGTTTCTAGCATTTGTAGACACAGAGAAAGCTTTTAACAATGTTGAGTGGAAATCTCTCTTTCAAATTCTGAAGGTGGCACAGTTAAAATACAGGGAGCGAAAGGCTATTTACAATTTGTATAGAAACCAGATGGCAGTCGAGGTACATGAAAGGGAAGCAGTGGTTGGGCTGTAGCCTCTCCCCGATGTCATTCAATCTGTATATTGAGCAAGCAGTGAAGGAAACAAAAAGAAAAATTTGGAATAGGTATTAAAATCCATAGAGAAGAAATAAAATCTTTGAGGTTCGCCGATGACATTGTAATTCTGTCAGAGACAGCAAAGGACTTGGAAGAGCAGTTGAACGGAATGTGTCTTGAAAGGATGGTATAAGATGAATCAACAAAAGCAAAACGAGGATAATGGAATGTAGTCGAGTTAAATCGGGTGATCCTGTGGGAATTAGATTAGGAAATGAGACACTTAAAGTAGTAAAGGAGTTTTGTTATTTGGGGAGCAAAATAACTGATGACGGTCGAAGTAGAGAGGATATAAAATGTAGACTGGCAATGGCAAGGAAAGCGTTTCTGAAGAAGAGAAATTTCTTAACACCAAGTATAGATTTAAGTGTCAGGAAGTCGTTTCTGAAAGTATTTGTATGGAGTGTAGCCATGTACGGAAGTGAAACATTGACGATAAATAGTTTGGACAAGAAGAGAATAGAAGCTTTTGAAATGTGGTGCTACAGAAGAATGCTGAAGATTAGATGGGTAGATCACATAACTAATGAGGAGCTATTGAATAGGATTGGGGAGAAGAGAAGTTTGTGTCACAACTTGACTAGAAGGAGGGATTGGTTGGTAGGACATGTTCTGAGGCATTAAGGGATCACAAATTTAGCATTGGAGGGCAGCGTGGAGGGTAAAAATCGTAGAGGGAGACCAAGAGATGAATACACTAAGCAGATTCAGAAGGATGTAGGTTGCAGTAGGTACTGGGAGATGAAGAAGCTTGCACAGGATAGAGTAGCATGGAGAGCTGCATCAAACCAGTCTCAGGACTGAAGACCGCAACAACATCATACACAACTACCTTCACAAGTCACCAGAGAGATGAGGCTATTAGTCTTAAAATCAGGAAACTTGGCGACCGCTCCACGGGGCCTCTACGACCCATCCATCTCCAGGGAAATTGGATATCCAGGCATACCAGGACAACTAGCCGTAATGAAGTGAGATACAATCGTGCTAAAAGATAGCTGGAAATGCCTCTCCCGAGACAACATCGATGGTGGTACGTCTTTGTCTACCGTCTGCAGATAACGGTCTTGTGTTAATGCACCGAACGATAAGAGAATCCCACATGTCATATGAAACCATCACTTTCGATGAGCTAACTGCATCTATGGATATGCCTAGTGGCTTCTGAAAATCATTTATGATTATGTTTCTTTACCTCTCCGTTCACATAGAAAATAGCTTCGCCTGTAAATTGTACACTGTAGAGGAAACGACGGTTTTCATCCAGCTAGCGTGTCTCCAACTTTGCAAACTGAACCCCAGGATTAGGCTCGTGCTGGGTGAGTTGTTGTAGCATTTGCATTTTGTAAGGGTGCCAATTACGCGTGACGAAATTCCTCATTATTGATTTACCGCTGAGTCCGAATCATTGCAAAATGCGGTAAGAATTGAGCTATGTTCTATCATCCAGCTTCCGGTACATCTGCGACACAGCAGTTAAACGGAATTATCGAGAAGTTTCACACCGCACTGTGGGGTTGTCTGTTTGGCTGGCGTTGGTTGACGTCCTCTGTGATGGCACGCCTGTTCCTCTCTGTTTGTGTCAGAATGATCAATGGTTTTGGCTTGTGTTAACGCCACCAACTTTCACGTGGCCTGTAACGGCGAACCAACACTCATAACTTAAGAATGGATAAAGCTCAAATGGACAGCAAGCTCAAGTGAATTGTTTTCCTCAAAAAGTGGTTCAAATGGCTCTGAGCACTATGGGACTTAACATCTCAGGTCATCAGTCCCATAGAACTTAGAACTCTTAAACGCAACTAACCTAAGGACATCACACACATCCCTGCCTAAGGCAGGATTCGAGCCTGCGACCGTACCGGTCGTGCGGTTCCAGACTGAAGCGCCTAGAACCTTCGGCCACCGGCGGCCGGCTTTGTTTTTCTCGTACAGTACCCTATCTCTTTGACATGTCGCACTATCCCTTCACATTTAAAAATTACAAATTGTTTCCAAGATGTGGGCTTCCAAAATGGCCGCAACGTTCGTAACAGGGCGCCATAGTACGTCCTCTACCCCCTATACATAATATATTATTTAACACAGTTAATCATTAACGGTTTCGGAAAACACGAATCATCTTAAGATATGGAAGTCTAAGATACAACTGTAAGTGCAACATTCCGAAGCTACAACGTAGAGTTTCATATCCGAGAAAGCCGCCATTGAATTTGAAATGGGTACGATTAACTGTTTTCTTTCAAACAATTTATTAACAGACTTATTACATTATTAGGCGAATATCACTGGTTAAAGTCTCCTGGTACACAATTTTAGTGGCACCATCCCTCTGAAGCAACGTTTCCTTCTTTTTTTCTAGTCATCGTTAGACGAAATGTCGATGCGTATTGCAAGGCATGTGCTATAAACGGTGGATGGGACCAGCACCTTAAAGCTAGAAGCTGCCACCAACTGGATCAAACAGTCTGATTCGCATAACTCCTTCCATCTGCGAAAAGAAGAGTCTATCTTCCGAGTTAATCTATCTGTGCAAACCTACCTGCAAATTCGATTACGTGGCTATGGGAATGAATTTGATTCCTCAGACGAAAAGTAAAAAGAAGAAACGAACGAAGAACACTCTAAGACTCTAGCTTTTACTGTATGCAGGCCAGCACTTCGATTAATTTCGTAGAACCGATGAATGCAAGATCAAGTTTATGCGTAGTTGGTGCTTCAGGGCTTCACCGACAATCTCAGGAACGTCAGCTCACACAAGAAATGTGAACTTCTTGTTGAGAAACATATTCTCATTAACGGGCTGTTTGAGTTTTCAGAATGCGACTCTCATAAGGAAACAGAATTAAAACAACGGTTGAACATCAGTTATATATCGTTACAGGCAAGATCACGTAAATAAAAGAGAGATGTTCATTTTCCGCTGAGCATCCTTACGCTGAACACTCTTACATGTTTTTCGCTCGGCAGTGGTGACTAACTCGACACGATTTCCTCTCCTCTTCATCTCAGAGTAGCGCTTACACCCATAGTCCTCAATTATTTGTTCGATGAATCAGAGTCTGCGATATAGTTTCGCCCTCAGCAGGTTCCCCTCGTTATTCCTGATGTATTTACACTACCCTAACTATTGTATGTTTGTCTCCGTAGCTAAGAGGTTAGCGTGCCTGACGGGTATGTGGACGATCTACTTCGTCTGGCCCTTCAAGAATAAGCCTGACATTAGACCATAGTACACCAGTTGTGGAAACCTCTCGCCATGTGTTTGCAGCGTAAAGTGGTGCACTTTGGGAAATTATTATCAATTTTGTTCCAAGTGAATTTCGTCAATATATTTTAATGGAAATTGTTATTGAAGATGTGTATAATGTATTTCGTATGTTGTGTTACATAATTTATTTTTCATGAGTATAAATATTGACATCAAATTTGACATTTTTATTGCTTTTATGCATCATTATTTTAAAACTGAACTATACAGTTGTATTGTCAAATTTGATGGCTTACATTACTTTAAGATGGGTTTTAGGATGCCGTATTCTGATTTTTTTTCGAGATTTGGTACTACGAGGCACCATTGCGTTTCTACAAATTAGGGCGCTATAGAGTTAGGGAAGTTAAGCTGATTTCATTGTCTAATAGTAAACTGAAGCTAACGATATTTGAGTCAGCTCCACGTTTTTGAAAAGTCGGTGTTAAGTATTTCAATGGGAAATCTTCGTTATTTTGTACAATCAATTTCATTTAGAACACAGCGAGAAAGTTGAAAATGTGGAGTACATGTTTTCTACCAAGATAAAAGAAACATTAAAGTGAAGGCACAAATTATAATCTGAGTTTTTACACGTGAATTTGTTGTTAATCTAAAAGTGTTGCGAAAATGTTAGAAATTTTCCTTGACATTGTATCCCTACGTTAACTCATTCAGTTCACGGTCCCCTCACTGCTGAGTGGGCACCGCTGCGCAAGAATCGCGAAACAAAGACATCAAAAAGTCGAGAAAGTTATTCGCTGGAAACTTCTAAAGAAATTGCGAGTTACATGTTTAATACCCCGCCGCGGTGACAGATGTTCTAAATTGGTCGCTTGCCTCATCAGATAATTTCTAGTTTGCAATTAAAACCACCAAATAAATGTAAAGCATTTTCGTTGGAGGCTATACAGTTATTGTTGTCGTATTATGCCCACGCATTAGGAAGGAAGAAAGATAGGTGTTTAACGACCCGTTGACATTGAGGTCGTTAGAGAAGTTCGGAATGTTTCAGTGATCAGGAAGGATTTCAGCTTTGCCCTTCCAAAGAAACAGTTCCGGCATTTGCCTGGAGCGATTTAGAGAAATCATGGAAATCCTGAATTTGGATGGCCGGATGCGGATTTGAACCGCCGACTTTCCGAATGCGAACCCAATGTGCCGACCACTGCCCAATGTGGCTCTGTCGCACTTAATAGCTGAATATTCATTGAAGAACTTCGATGTTAGCGAGGTTACAACAGATGTTTGTACCTACAACGAGTGTAGTTAATTGATGATTTATCATACAACATTCTTGAGTTTCTCCCGGCGTATTTGATAATCAAAATATCCACAAATTGTAATGTATCATATTTCAAGTAAATTGTAGAACACAACGAATAAAATATTTTCCCGACAATAACAATATTTCGAACCATTAATGAACCTATTTTTTCGAATTAATGAATTTTCAATGTAAAATCAGTTTTGAATCTTGAGAACATAACATCAAAATGATAATGAGCAATGCTCAAAACCCATAATTATCAGTTTTTATTTAAATTCATATCTTTCTTAGTTCCTTATGCCTTTTCCACGAAATGGGACATTGTACAGCGTTTAAAATTCGCTACACCAAAAAATTGTTAATGTAGAGTAATGAAATTTCGGGAATACATTTGTGTAGGTAACATTTGTAAGTGGTTTACACTGAAAGATTCTAGGTTCATGTAACCGTGAGATTTTGGTACATTAATAACCGGTGTAACCGTCAGAAGGTTGAGTGCAAGTATGCAGACATGCATGTATTGTGTTTTACAAGTGCCGGATGTCAGTTTGTGGAATAGAGTTCCATGCCTGTTGCACGCGGTCGTTCAATACAGCGACGATTAATGCTGGTTGTCGATGACGGTGAAGTTGTCATCTGATCATGTCCCATTTGTTCTCGATTGAAGACAGATTTGGATCGAGCAGGGCAAGATAACGTCTCGACACTCTGTAGGACATATTGGGTTGCAATAACGGTATGTGGGTGGGCGTTATCCTGTTGGAAAACACTCCTTAGAAAGAAGTTCATGAACGATAACACAACAGACTGATTCACGAGACGGGTACAAATTTGTGTCATGGTGCGTGGGATAACTACAAGAGTGCTCCTCCTGTCATACGAAATCGCACCCCATACTATAACTTCAGGTGTAGGGCCACTGTGTCCTAGCACGCAGACATATTGGTTTCAGGCACTCAACTGGCATTTTCCAACCAATACACGGCCATCACTGGCACCGGGCCAGACCAAGCTTTCATCAGAAAACACAACATACTTCCACCCTATCCTCCAATGAGCCCTCACTTGACTCCACTGAAGTCGCAAATGGCGGTGATTCAGAGTCTGTTTAATGCACGTTACAGGGCATCCGGCTCAGTACTGTGCTTGAAATAACCGATTTTTAACAGTTCGTTATGTCACTTAATCATAGCTAACACTTGGTTCAAGAATCATAAAAGAAGGTTGTATACCTGGAAGAATGCTGGAGATACTAAAAGGTATCAGATAGATTATATAATGGTAAGACAGAGATTTAGGAACCAGGTTCTAAATTGTAAGACATTTCCAGGGGCAGATATGGATTCTGACCACAATCTCTTGGTTATGAACTGCAGATTGAAACTGAAGAAACTGCAAAAAGGTGGGAATTTAAGGAGATGGGGCCTGGATAAACTGAAAGAACGAGAGGCGGTAGAGAGTTTCAGGGAGAGCATAAGGGAACAATTGACAGGAATGGGGGAAAGAAATACAGTAGAAGAAGAACGGGTAGCTCTGAGGGATGAAGTAGTGAAAGCAGCAGACGATCAAGTAGGTAAAATGACGAGGGCTAATAGAAATCCTTGGGTAACAGAAAAAATATTGTATTTAATTGATGAAAGGAGAAAATATAAAAATGCAGTAAATGAAGCAGGCAAAAAGGAATACAAACGTCTCAAAAATGAGATCGACAGGAAGTGCAAAATGGCTAAGCAGGGATGGCTAGAGGACAAATGTAAGGATGTAGAGGCTTATCTCACTAGGGGTAAGATAGATACTGCCTTCAGGAAAATTAAAGAGACCTTTGGCGAGAAGAGAACCACTTGTATGAATATCAAGAGCTCAGATGGCAACCCAGTTCTAAGCAAAGAAGGGAAGGCAGAAAGGTGGAAGGAGTATATAGAGGGTTTATACAAGGGCGATGTACTTGACGACAATATTATGGAAATGGAAGAGGATGTAGATGAAGATGAAATCGGAGATACGATACTGCGTGAAGAGTTTGACAGAGCACTGAAAGACCTGAGTCGAAACAAGGCCCCGGGAGTAGACAACATTCCATTAGAACTACTGACGGCCTTGGGAGAGCCAGTCCTGACAAAACTCTACCATCTGGTGAGCAAGATGTATGAGTCAGGTGAAATACCCTCAGACTTCAAGAAGAATATAATAATTCCAATTCCAAAGAAAGCAGGTGTTGACAGATGTGAAAATTACCGAACTATCAGTTTAATAAGTCACAGCTGCAAAATACTAACGCGAATTCTTTACAGACGAATGGAAAAACTGGTAGAAACGGACCTCGGGGAAGATCAGTTTGGATTCCGTAGAAATGTTGGAACACGTGAGGCAATACTAACCTTACGACTTACCTTAGAAGAAAGATTAAGGAAAGGCAAACCTACGTTTCTAGCATTTGTAGACTTAGAGAAAGCTTTGACAATGTTGACTGGAATACTCTCTTTCACATTCTAAAGGTGGCAGTGGTAAAATACAGGGAGCGAAAGGCTATTTACAATTTGTATAGAAACCACATGGCGGTTATAAGAGTCGAGGGGCATGAATGGGAAGCAGTGGTTGGAAAAGGAGTGAGTCAGGGTTGTAGCCTCTCCCCGATGTTATTCAATCTGTATATTGAGCAAGCAGTAAAGGAAACAAAAGAAAAATTCGGAGTAGGTATTAAAATTCATGGAGAAGAAGTAAAAACTTTGAGGTTCGCCGATGACATTGTAATTCTGTCAGAGACAGCAAAGGACTTGGAAGAGCAGTTGAACGGAATGGACAGTGTCTTGAAAGGAGGATATGAGATGAACATCAACAACAGCAAAACGAGGATAATGGAATGTAGTCAAATTAAATCGGGTGATGCTGAGGGAATTAGATTAGGAAATGAGACACTTAAAGTAGTAAAGGAGTTTTGCTACTTGGGGAGCAAAATAACTGATGATGGTCGAAATAGAGAGGATATAAAATGTAGACTGGCAATGGCAAGGAAAGCGTTTCTGAAGAAGAGAAATTTGTTAACATCGAGTATAGATATAAGTGTCAGGAAGTCGTTTCTGAAAGTATTTGTATGGAGTGTAGCCATGTATGGAGGTGAAACATGGACGATAAGTAGTATGGACAAGAAGAGAATAGAAGCTTTCGAAATGTGGTGCTACAGAAGAATGCTGAAGATGAGGTGGGTAGATCACGTAACTAATGGGGAGGTATTGAATAGGATTGGGGAGAAGAGAAGTTTGTGGCACAACTTGACTAGAAGAAGGGACCGGTTGGTAGGACATGTTTTGAGGCATCAAGGGATCACAAATTTAGCATTGGAGGGCAGCGTGGAGGGTAAAAATCGTAGAGGGAGATCTAGAGATGAATACACTAAGCAGATTCAGAAGGATGTGGGTTGCAGGTACTGGGAGATAAAGGGGCTTGCACAGGATAGAGTAGCATGGAGAGCTGCATCAAACCAGTCTCAGGACTGAAGACCACAACAACAACAACAACATGTCACTGTGGTTCCAACTGCTGCTCAGGTTGCTGCTGCAAACGCCGTAGGGCGCGCTAGAGCCGTCCGCCTAACATGATGGCCTACCTTTTCGGCAGTGCCACGTGGCGGTCCGGAGCTCGGTATTCTTGTGACTGCACATTCTCGTGAGCATCGGTGCCAGCACTCGTGTACAGCGGCTACAATACTGCCAAGTCTTTCTGCAATATCGGCGAAGAAACGTCCAGTTTCTTGAAGCCCTATTACATGACCCCATTCAAACTCAGTGAGGTGGTGTTAACTGCACCACTAAGCCTTGAAAGTATTCTCTACTGACATCAACTCACCACGTCCAGTTTCAAAGGTAACGTAATGCTCAAGACCGTTACAGCGTCTCTATAAATTTAACCTGATATGCATCCTCACAGTGTCGCTACTAGCACCACTCTCATGCGACTAGGATGAGATCTGAGTATAAATCGTATTTCAGATGTTGAAACACACCTTGCGACTTTCGTTTATGTCGCACAAGTGCTTCTTGGTGCTGAATTTTTTTTCCGTCACTGTATGTGTGCTAATCTGCTCCAGTTAAGCACGAAGGTAGAGGTACTGGTCCTAGAAGATGATTCTAAACCATTCCAATCAACACAGATACACCCCAATATCTTTTTTCGTTCCTCCTGAACATTAAAATTAAAAGCACAATATTTCAGATTTATTTCGTTACCCGCGTTTAGGCTTAGGCTCTCTTTGACGACGATTGTCAGTTAAAATCTTGCAAGCACGGAGTTCTCATAGCGAAGTGCGACGGATGAACCTGTTAACACGGTTCTCAAAGTCTTATGTCAGAGTACGGTATTAAAATAACCTTCACGGATAACGTGGCCCTATTCGTAATTTACATGTAGTGTCTATAAGACATTATTATGAGGAAACACAGCACAACTTCCATATGAAAAAATCTGGGCGTCCCAGTGCTCGCATCGTATTCAGGTGGTAAGTATATAAAATGTATTCAGGCAAAACCAAACGTTTACACTGCTAGTGGCTAAAAATACATTACTAAGCGTATTGTAGCACCCTCAAAATCTGGAGTTTTCTCATCACTCCTTCCTCAATGAAAAACAGAATGAGCACACCCTTTTTCTCGAGGGTGTAGATTAATAGCACCCAAAGTACTGTTAAATGGGCGATGACACTTATGATAGACAAAATTGGGAAATGGATAACGCAGAGTTCATGTCGTAGGTGCATCTTTCACATGATTTTCTGTTTTCAAAACCGGCACACACTTTAAGTCATCATCCTTTCGACTTAGTTAAAGCTATTTTATCCTATGTTGTTATGCTTTTTTAATCTCGGCACAGCACACTCTAGAATCAACATTTTTCGTATTATTGTGTTCGTCTCTACCTAGTATTTTTCCATCTACAGCTTCTACCAGTGTCAAGATAACTATTCTTGGATGGAACAGCAGATGTCCCACTAACTTGACGAAATAATTCATCCCGGGTTCGATTCCCGGCGGGGTCAGGGATTTTCTCTGCCTCGTGATGGCTGGGTGTTGTGTGCTGTCCTTAGGTTAGTTAGGTTTAAGTAGTTCTAAGTTCTAGGGGACTAATGACCACAGCAGTTGAGTCTCATAGTGCTCAGAGCCATTTGAACCATTTTTGAAATAATTCATGGGTGAACGGCAGATGTCAGTCTCCAACGGGCACAATCTTTAGGCAAGTAACCATGTTACCATCATCAGTTGCCCTGATGAACTGGCTGCCTAGAGACCAGCACAGCACTTTTATACTCCCACGCCCCCGACCCCCTCGCCAGTCCCACCGACCTGCCCCTCTCCGCGGCATCTGCCCCCAGAATACTCTACCCCTCTCCTCTCACTGACATTTTCCTCTGTCCATCATTCGCGCCCAGGTACGATCTGCCTGTCACCGAAGACGTCACCATGTGATGATGGCAACGTGTCCTCTTGCAGATATACACCGAGGCGACAAAAGTCTTGCGATACCTCCGAATATCGCGTCGGGCCTTCTTTCCCCCGGCTTAGTACAGCAGCACAAAGTCGTAAGGACTCAACAACTTGTCGGAAGTCCGCTACAGAAATACTGAGCAGTTCCGCCTCTATAGCCGCCCATAATTGAGAAAGTGTTGCTGGTGCAGGATTTTGTGGAGGAACTGGCCTCTCCATTATGTCCCATAATTGAGCGATGGGATTCATGTTGGATGACATGGATGACCGAATCGTTCGTTCGAATTGTACAGAATGTTCTTGAAACCAATCGTGAAAAATTTTGGCCGGGGACATATTTGGAAACATGAATTTCCATGAATGGGTGCAAATGATCTCCAAGTAGCCGAACATAACTAACTCCACTCAGTGATCGTTCACTTGGAACATAGGACACATTCCATTCTATGTAAACACAACCGACACTATTATGGAGCCAATAACAGATTCCACAGCACCTTGTTGACGAGTTGTGTCCGTGGCTTCGTGGAGTGTGTGCCATACTCGAACCATACTATCAGCGCTTTCCAAGTTAAAGCGAGACTTATCTTAGCAGACTATGGTTTTTCAGTCGTCTAGGCTCCAACCGACATGGTTACGAGCCTAGGAGAAGCGCTGCAGGCGATGTCGTGCGGTTAGGAAAGGCACTTAGGTCTATCGTTTGCTGCTACGACCCAGTAACGCTGAATGGTTCAAATGGCTCTGAGCACTATGGGATTTAACATCTGATGTCATCAGTCCCCTAGAACTTAGAACTACTTAAACCTAACTAACCTAAGGACATCACACACATCCATGCCCGAGGCAGGATTCGAACCTGCCACCGTAGGAGCAGCGCGGTTCCGGACAGAAGCGCCTAGACCCGCACGGCCACCGCGGCCGGCAAACGTTAAATACTTCACATTGTTTTAATGGATACGTTCGTCGTGGGTTCCACTTGATTTCTGCGTTCATTTACAAAAAATGTTGCTTGGCTGTTATCACTGACAACTCTACTCTAACGCCGCTGCTCTCGGTCGTACAGTGAAGACCGTCGGCCACTTCGTTGTCCGTGGTGGGAGGTAATGCATGAAATATATTTTCGGCGCAGTCTTGACGCTGTAGAACTCGGAATACTGAAATCTCGTTTTAACTACCTTTCGGCGTTGAAAGTCTTAATTCCCATCGTGCGGCCATAATGACGTTGGACACCTTTTCACATAAATCAGCTGAGTACAAATGACAGCTCCGCCAGTGCACTATCCCACTAAACACAGTACGCCGCACTGTCGTCGCCTGTATAAGTGCATATTGTTATCCGACGACTTTTTGTCTCCTCAGTGTATTGTACCTGATGGACTCTGACATCCGACTGTTCACCTGTGACCTGTTTCGTCGTGAAGTAACACAGGAGTAGCTGACCCTTCACGTCACCCTGTATGGTTCTTCCAAAAACTACTTCCCTGACATACATTCGCTTTAGTAATGTTGCTTTCGTAGTTTACCAGTCCACAAAATGTTTCAAATGGTTCCCGTTTCTTCTTCTCTAGGTTTCTGATGACAACCCGACGGTCTGACCTCTACAAAATGCTGTGCTTCGGACTTCGATTTTCAAAGATTTTACCTTCGTCGCCAGTCGATGTCTGATGCCAGTAGTACTCTTTTACTGAAGATAGCTTTCTGAGTCAGTGCATTTTCCTGATGCTACATTTGGAGAGAGGTGTGGTCATAACGCACAAAACCGCCACTTCTCCTCAGTATGACGAGTAGCAAATACATCTCGTAATACGTGCAGCAAGATGACACTCTTACATGGCTGATAACCAGAGAAAATATCGGCTCTGATTCCATTCCATTTGCGAAACATTTTGTCCCAGAGCAGTCATAATTGCTCATCGTCATTTCGATTGTTTTCCTCTCCTGTATCCTCCTTTAATAGGACTTCCTTCAAATTTTCTTTTTTAATTTTATGAATACGTGCCCTTATTACTGCTAGTACGTAGGTATTGAATCTCTTAATTTTAATTGATTCTTATGTCTCCAGCTCTACATTTGATATTTGTTGTTTTATTTATTTATTTATTTATTTATTTATTGTTCCGTGGGACCAAATTAAGGAGACGTCTCCATAGTCATGGAACGAGCCAATACATGAAATTGTAACACGATAGTAGAAACAGATAAAATGAAATACAAGAAACGTATTCAGGCGACAATTCGTAAGTTTAAATAAAGAAAATCAACAATGTAACACTGGAATTTACTTAATTTTTGAGCTCTTCCGGGAGCTCCTCGAGAGAATAGAAGGAGTGAGCCATGAGGAAACTCTTCAGTTTAGACTTAAAAGCGTTTGGGCTACTGCTTGTGGTAGCTTATTGAAAATGGATGCAGCAGAATAGTGCACTCCTTTCTGCACAAGAGTCAAGGAAATTCATTCCACATGCAGATTAGATTTCTGCCTAGTATTAACTGAGTTAAAGCTGCTAACTCTTTGGAATAGGCTAATATTGCTAACAACAAACAAAATTAAAGAAAATATATACTGTGAGGCAATGTCAGAATTCCCAGACTATTGAATAGGGGTCGACGAGAGGTTCTCGAACTTACACCACATATAGCTCGAACAGCCCGTTTTTGAGCCAAAAATACCCTTTTTGAATCAGAAGAATTACCCCAAAAATAATACCATATGACATGAGCGTATGAAAATATGCGAAGTAAACTACTTTTCGTGTTGAAATGTCACTTATTTCAGGTACTGTTCTAATGGTAAATAAAGCAGCGTTTAGTTTCTGAACAAGATCCTGAACATGGGCTTTCCACGACAGCTTACTATCTGTCCGAACGCCTAGGAACGTGAACTGTTCTGTCTCGCTTATAATATGCCAATTCTGTCTGATCAAAATATGAGTTCTTGTTGAATTGTGAGTTGGAAACTGTAAAAACTGAGTCTTACTGTGATTCAGCATCAAATTATTTTCCACAAGCCACGAACTTATCTCATGAACTACATTAATTGATAATGTTTCAATATCGCACACAAGATCCTTCACTACCAAGCTGGTGTCATCAGCAAACAGAAATTTTTTTGAATCACCTGTAATACTAGAAGGCATATCATTTATATAAATGAGAAACAGTAGTGGCCCCAGCACCGACCCTTGGGGAACACGCCACTTAACAGTGCCCCATTGGGACTGGACATCAGTACCACTCTCAATATTGTGGAGAATTGTAAACTACTCCCCTTACTCCATAATGGTCCAACTTCTGCAGTAATATTTTGTGGTCAACACAGTCAAAAGCCTTCATTAAATCAAAGAAAACACCTAGCGTTCGCAACCTTTTATTTAATCCGTCCAAAACCTCACAGAGAAAAGAGAATATAGCATTTTCAATTGTTAAACCATTTTCAAAACCAAACTGTACATTTGACAGCAAATTATGTGAATTTAAATGCCCCAGTAACCTTTTATATACAACCTTCTCGATAACTTTAGCAAACACCGATGACATAGAAATAGGTCTATAATTGTCAACATTATCTCTGTCTCCCGTTTTTATAAAGTGGCTTTACTACCGGGTACTTTAATCGGTCAGGAAACTGACCACTCCTAAAGGAAAAGTTACAGACATGGCTAAGTACTGGGCTAACATACATAGAACAATACTTCAGTATTCTGCTAGATACCCCGTCATATCCATGAGAGTTGTTGGTCTTTCATTGATGAGTTATCCATTTTAATTTAAAGAATCGAGACTGATGAGAAAAAACGTGCCTGTCAACTTGGTCGTACACATCTTAACGCAGCGTAGCAGCCTTTCTGCGCAGCTTGGATTCGACATATCCTCGTAGGTTTTCTGATCCTGATATGTAATCACAGATCACAGAATCCCAGTAAATTTTGGTGGTGTGGGTTGTGGATGTGGTATCGCGCCCGTTGTGTTCAGTCCAGTTCAGACCTTACGAATTTGGTGACCGAGACATCAACTTGAGTTCATTATTACGCCGTAAAACCACTGTAGCGCGAGTTTCGAGCAACGATTCGCCTGTGTATGAAGACACGACCATCGGCCTGCTGTGACGAGAAACGTGATTCTTCCGACATGACACGTTTCCGTTGATCAACGGTCCAGTCTCGATGATCCCGTGTGCACTGCAATTACAGTCGTTCTGGATCAGCATAGGAAAACAGAGGTCGTCGGCTGCGGAGCCGCATATTCAACAACAGCGCTAGACGGCATCCTCCAGAACACTTGAGCTTGTACCAGCATTGCACTCGATCAGATCCGGCGCATATCTTCGCCTATTCTGCTTTACAGAGCGGGCGAGCCTCTGAGCACCACTTTCTGGCCTACCTTGGTCACGACAGCAGCACGTACAGAGCCAACCGCGTTCTGCCGTTCCCGAAATACTCGTTCGCGAAAGCCGTGCTATAACAATCTGCCCTTTATCAAAGTAGCTTATGTCAGTAAATTTTCCCAATTGCGGCCACTATTTTCGCTGGAATGTTTCTTCAGTCTCCCCTGTTCCGATTACAGAATTTCTTTACTATGTCACGTGTCCGCAACGTCATCAGGAGGCGTTCATTCTCACCTTCGGCAGTGGCCATAGTGTTTTAGGTCATCAGTATTTCACTTCTATCTTGTATTAGGTATAGCTGCAGCCATAAGTAGACACCTTCAATAATAATTGCTTGGCTGCTTTTGTGAATAATTTACTTAACAATGGTTCCCTAGCCCAGAGGCCATATCATCGGGTTAAATGTGGTGAATCATGACATTAAAGTTGCAAAATGGAAGGTTTCTAACATTCCTTGTCAATGAATTAATGACATAATTAGCGAATCGTCAGGTAAGGTGATTTCACACTTCCGGTGACTTGACGATCAACTAATTTCGCTACTTATTCATAGACAAGAAATATTCGAGCCCGCCTACGTTGCAACTTTAATGTCATGGTTCACCAAATTTAACTATATGATGTGGCTTGTAGGCTACGAAACCAGTCCTTAAATTACTTACGAAAACAGCAAATTTGGAAATTTGTGGTATGGTCCTATGGGACCAAACTGCTGAGGTCATCGGTCCCTGTGCCCACACACTGCTACTTAATCTAAATTAAACTAAGTGACGCTAAGGACAACACACACAACCATGCCCGAGAGAGGACTCGAACCTCCAATGGGGGAAGCCGTACGGACCGTGCAGGACGCCCGAGACCGCGGAGCTGCCCCGCGCGGCCAACAAGAAAAGAACCAAGCGGTTATTATTCACGATGCCATCTGTTTATGTTGTCGAAGAGGAACAGTGCTGACGAAGTTCCGCTTGAGAATAGCCTAACTTCTTGAGCCGGTTTATATACCGGGTGATTTTTCGATGTCTACGGAAAAATCAGACGACGGGCAAATAATTCTGAAGATTTCCCTAGCGAATTTCCACTCCACAGTGAAGTGTGCGCTGGCATGAAAATTGTACCAAATCAAAGCTGTTTGTCGGATCGGGGCTCGAACCTGGGACCATAGCCTTCTGCGGGTAAATGCTTTGGAAGGCAGGAGGTGTAATGATGGAAGTAAAGCTGTGAAGACGGAACGTGAGTTGTGCTCGGGTAGCTCAGTTTGTCGGCACACAGTTTTAATCTGGCAGGAAATTTCATATACAAAAAGATCATGTGTAATGATCAAAGGAGTTTCTTGGTTCAAACAAAAGATGCTGGTCGCAAAACGCACGAAAAGCTACAATAGTGAACCAAGCGAAAGACTTCATCCTGGCTTGGTCTGTGTCCATAGTTGACAAATGTGTCGAGATACTGCGGCATATATGTATTTTACATAGGGATAAGGTATTCTACATCTACATCTACATGACTACTCTGCAACTCACATTTAAGTGCTTGGCAGAGGGTTCATCGAACCACAATCATTCTATCTCTCTGCCATTCCACTCCCGAACAGCGCGCGGGAAAAACGAACACCTAAACCTTTCTGTTCGAGCTCTGATTTCTCTTGTTTCATTTTGATGATCATTCCTACATATGTAGGTTGGGCTCAACAAAATATTTTCGCATTCGGAAGAGAAAGTTGGTGACTGAAATTTCGTAAATAGATCTCGCCGCGACGAAAAACGTCTTTGCTTTAATGACTTCCATCCCAACTCGCGTATCATATCTGCCACACTCTCTCCCCTATTACGTGATAATATAAAACGAACTGCCCTTTTTTACACCCTTTCGATGTCCTCCGTCAGTCCCACCTGGTAAGGATCCCACACCGTGCAGCAATATTCTAACAGAGGACGAACGCGTGTAGTGTAAGCTGTCTCTTTAGTTGACTTGTTGCATCTTCTAAGTGTCCTGCCAATGAAACGCAACCTTTGGCTCGCCTTCCCCAGAATATTATCTATGTGGTCTTTCCAACTGAAGTTGTTCGTAATTTTAACACCAAGGTACTTAGTTGAATTGACAGCCTTGAGAATTGTACTATTTATCGAGTAATCGAATTCCAACGGATTTCTTTTGGAACTCATGTGGATCACCTCACACTTTTCGTTATTTAGCGTCAACTGCCACCTGCCACACCATACAGCAATCTTTTCTAAATCGCTTTGCAACTGATA
Organism: Schistocerca serialis cubense; assembly: GCF_023864345.2. NCBI lineage: Eukaryota > Metazoa > Arthropoda > Insecta > Orthoptera > Acrididae > Schistocerca > Schistocerca serialis. Next base: position 579,251,095 of record NC_064645.1, on the reverse strand, counting down.
CTGGTCTTCGGATGACCTTACTAGACGGTAAATTACAGCATCATCTGCGAACAACCTAAGAGAACTGCTCAGATTGTCACCCAGGTCATTTATATAGATCAGGAAAAGCAGAGGTCCCAGGACGCTTCCCTGGGGAACACCTGATATCGCTACAGTCTTACTCGATGATTTGCCGTCTATTACCACAAACTGCGACCTTCCTGACAGGAAATCACGAATTCAGTCGCACAACTGAAGCCCGCAGCTTGATTAGAAGTCGCTTGTGAGGAACGGTGTCAAAAGCTTTCCGGAAATCTAGAAATACGCAATCAACTTGAGATCCCCTGTCGATAGCGGCCATTACTTCGTGCAAATAAAGAGCTAGCTGCGTTGCACAAGAACGATGTTTTCTGAAACCATGCTGATTACGTATCAATAGATCGTTCCCTTCGAGGTGATTCATAATGTTTGAATACAGTATTGCTCCAAAACCCTACTGCAAACCGACGTCAATGATATAGGTCTGTAGTTCGATGGATTACTCCTACTACCCTTCTTAAACACTGGTGCGACCTGCGCAATTTTCCAACCTGTAGGTACAGGAACAGGTATTACGGAACATGAGTAATATACAATATGTACAAGAACCAAGAGACCACATTAACAGTGGAAGGCCACGAACGAAGTGTTCGGGTTAAAATGGGTGTAAGACAGGGATGTAGTCTTTCACCCCTACTGTTAAATCTGTACATCGAAGAAGCAATAACGGAAATGCAAGAAAGTATCAGGAGTGTGATTAAAATTCAAAGTGAAAGGATATCAATAAGATTCTCTGATGACATTGCCATCCTCTGTGAAAGTGAAGAAGAAATACAAACATATGAAATTATCGCATGGCATTGCTGGCCAGGAGGCCCCATCCGGGGAAGTTCGGCGCCGAGTGCGAGGCTTATTGCAGTCGACGCCGCACTGGTCGACTCGCGTGCCGGTGATGAGGATGAAATGATGATGGGGACAACACAACACACAGTCCACGAACGGAGAAAATCTCCAACCAGGCCGGTAATCGAACGCGGACACGCTGCAAGGGAGACAAGCACGCTATCAGTTTTTTTTTTCCTTTTTTATTATTTTTAACTGGATCCTACTACCGCCACCAGAAACATCCGAGTCGTCTTCGCCTAATGAACATAATAGGGATTCCCCCTAGACCGTTTACTCGGAACGTGTGCCGTGAATCATTTTCAAACCAGTCAGGTAAGCAGGCGGACAGATGAAATACAGTATCTGTTGAATGGGATGAACTGTCTAATGAGTACAGAATATGGATTGAGGGTAAATCAAAGAAAGACGAAAGTAATAAGAAATAGCGGAAATTAGCGAGAAATTTGACATGAAAATTAGAGGCCATATAGCAGACGAAGCTAAGGAATTCTGATACCTAGGCAGCAAAATAACACAAGATGGACAGAGCAAGCCGGTCATCAAAAGCAGACTGACACTGGCAAAGAGGGCATTATTGGTCAAAAAAGTCTACTAGTATCAAACATAGACGTTGATTTGAGGAATAAATTTCTGAGAATGAACGTTTGAAGCACAGCATTGTGTATGGTGGTGAAATATGAACTGTCGGACACCGGAAGAGAAGAGAATCGAGCATTTGGGATGTGGTGCTTCAGAAGGATGTTGAAAATCAGGTTGAATGATAATGTAGGGAATGAGGAGGTTCTCCGCAGAATCCGCGAGGAGAGGAATATAATAGAAAACACTGGCAAGAAGAAGGGGCAAAGTGATTTGACACCTGTTAAGACCATAGGGAATGATCTCTATAGTACTAGACAGAGCTGTAGACGATAAAAACTGTACAGGAAAACTGAGATTGGAATACATCCAGCAAATAATTGAGGGCATAGGTTGCAATTGCTACTCTGAGATGAAAAGTTTGGCACAGGAGAGAGATTCGTGGTGGGCTGCATTAGACCAGTCAGCAGACTGGAGACCCAAAAATCGAAAACACACATTTCCGTGTAGGTATAGGCCGCAAGTTACCGACGCGAATCAGCAAGTTTCCCATGCGCCTGCTTTCTCACCCACGCCCAGCTGCTAGTTTCCACCGCACACATTTTCCAATTTAGTTCCTATAAATTAAACAAAATGGACGTTAATTATCAACTAAAACATTGCCCAAGCAGAGATGGATGAGATAGTTTCGTCTGCAAATTATCTGCACCTTTTCCAGGTAATATTCATGAATGCATCCAAGTCACCGTATGCATGACGAACCGGAACTACGCCGACAGAATTTCGGACGTTGTTCAGGAATATTCATTGAGTATTTTGATGTAAGTGATCAGTGGTCTACTTCACGTATTACCTTTAATATCTTAACAACAGGAAAAAACAGTGAAAAAAAACAGTGAAGAAACATGTAATATATAATGAGTAAAAAGTAAAAAACAAAAACGCAGAGTAATATAACAGACCCCTAGCGGTGCAGAGTGAGCCTGATCTAGATAATACAACAGGCATTTTTGTATGGACCTTTTTTTTTTTTTTTTTTTTGCGCTCAACGGCGTGGTCATCAGCGCCCATACAAAGTTCCAATTTTTACACAGTCCAATTTCTTTTACAACAGTCCAATCTAACCACTGTTACGAACGATGACGATGATTAAATGATGAGGACAACACAAACACCCAGTCGTCGGGCAGAGAAAATCCCCAACCCGACCGGGAATCGAACCCAGTCAAAAGATTTCGAGTTTCATTAACAAAAAGGATATTCAGTGCGGAAAGAAGGTCAGAATCGGTGGTAATGTTATGTATCTTTCTTACTGAATTGCTGAAACGGATTTTACCTGACAGTGCAGCCATCATCAGTGCTATAAATATAAACAATACAAGAATCCGAAATAGAAACAGCAAACTGATCAAGGGCCTTGACCATAATTACCTATCTTTGTTAGTAGTCATGTACACTGCAAGTAATGGTAACGACACAAGTTCCTATCTGACTCAGGAACTGATAAGCATTAGTCCAACTGAGGCTGCTGTTTCCAGAACCATATGGCTAGCCTCGGTTTACGTCTTACTGGACAATCAACGCCTATTTATAGTCCATATGTAACAGAATGTGTTAAGCTAAATAATTTTTGTACATAAAATACAGGAATTCAAACATTAATTATAATAAAATACAATTTTGCCTGGGGGAACACAAATTGAAAAGTCATTTTAACAAGCAATACATTACGTCATACAGGACAACCAATGACCTTTACTTTTTTGCCCGTATTTAAAAGAATGGGTTAAGCTAAAAAATATATGCACATAAAACACAGGGAATTCAAATAGTAATTATAATAAAACACAATTTTGTCTGGAGGCATGGAAAATCAAAATATCGTCAGGACAAAGATTAAATTATGTCATACTGGTGATGGCTCGGGAAACAGCGTCCTCTGCTGGACTAATGCTTGTACAAAATGGCTCTGAGCACTATGGGATTTAACTCCAGAGGTCATCAGTCCTCTAGAACTTAGAACTAGTTAAAACTAAGTAACCTAAGGACATCACACACATCCATGCCCGAGGTAGGATTCGAACCTGCGACCGTAGCGGTCGCGCAGTTCTAGACTGTAGCGCCTAGAACCGCTCGGCCACCCTGGCCGGCTAATGCTTGTACATGCCTGAGTTTGATTTGAATATGTGTCGTCATGATTACGTTCAGCCTACATAGCTGTTTACAACGGTATTTAATTGTGGAATTGTAATTTTATACAACTGTGACATGACGTTTGATCAGTGTGCTTTTTCTGTTTCTGAATGTTGTGTTGGTTGTATTTATGGTGGCTGTACTATCAGTTGGAATCTAGATCTTCAATACGATAAAAAAGATATGTGACATGACAACCAATGCTGACATTCCTTTGTCATGAATTACATCACAGTCGTGGTGCACAATCATTCCCATGGAATGGAACATGAGAAAATATATTTGATCCTGATTCGGATTACAGATGGGCGCACCAAAATTAGTTTGCAAGGTGCCAGCTAGTCACCTTGGGGCCGAGAGATGATTAGAAAATTAAACAGGTCACTGTGGAGCTGAAATCCGCAAAGGAGTTAGGAAGGCTCAAATGGCTCTGAGCACTATGGGACTCAACATCTTAGGTCATAAGTCCCCTAGGACTTAGAACTGCTTAAACCTAACTAACCTAAGGACAAAACACACACCCATGTCCGAGGCAGGATTCGAACCTGCGACCGTAGCAGTCCCGGGGTTCCGGACTGCAGCGCCAGAAGCGCTAGACCACCGCGGCCGGCTAGTTAGGAAGGAAACACCCTGGGAGCCTGTGCCACAACGAGCTTGTGGCTTGTGGCCGACGCACTCAGTCTGTGGACAGTGGCCAACACGTGGTCCCTCTCCCACGCTGCCTACTGGCTAGTCACTGCGGGCGCGTAGTGAACCGGATGTCAGCAGCTCACGTTCCACAGGAGCAAACAAACTCTGTCGAAGTGACGGTCCTACATGCCACGCAGACCTCAGCGCATCGCAGTGGACTTTAAACGGCAATATTAAAAAGGTCAATTGGAAATAACACAATCTGATCAAAAGTACCCGGACAGATCTAAAAACATACGTTTTTCATATTATGTGCATTGTACTATCACCTACTGCCAGGTAATCCATATCAGCGACCTCAGTAGTCATTAGATATCGTGAGAGATCAGAATGGGGTGCTCCGCGGAACTCACGAACTTCGAACGTGGTCAGGTGATTGCGTGTCACTTGTCATACGTCTGTACACGAGATTTCATGGTCGAGCGGCTGCTCATAAGCCACACATCACCCCGGTAAATGCCAAACGACGCGTCGATTGGTATAAGGAACGTAAACATTGGACGGTTGAACAGTGGAAAAACGTTGTGTGGACTGACGAATCACGGTACACCATGTGGCGATCAGACAGCAGGGTGTTGGTATGGCGAATTCGCGGTGAACGTCACCTGCCAGCGTGTGTAGGGCCAACAGTAAATTTCGGAGGAGGTGGTGTTACGGTGTGGTAGAGTTTTTCATGGAGGGGGCACAGCAGAGGCCCACATTGATGTTTTAAGCAACTTCTTGCTTCCCGCTATTGAAGAGCAATTCGGGGATGGCGATTGCATCTTTCTAAACGATCTAGCACCTATTCATAATGCACGCCCTGTGGCGGAAGTTTTACACGGCAATAACATCCCTGTAATGGACTGGTCTGCACAGAGTCCTTACCTGAATCCCGAAGAACACCTTTGGGATGTTTAGGAGCGCCGACTACGTGTCACACCTCACCGACCGTCATCGATACCTCTCCTTAGTGCAGCCCTCTGTGAAGAATAGGCTGCCGTTCCACAAAAATATCTTCCAGCACCTGATTGAACGTATGCCTGCGAGAGTGGAAGCTGTCATCAAGGCTAAGGGTGTGCCAACACCATATTGAATTCCAGCATTACCGATGGAGGGCGCCACGAACTTTTAAGTCATTTTCCGCCAGGTGTCCGGATACTTTTGATCACATGGTGTATGACTAGCTGGGTGGCTTGTACAACGCTCAGGCGAATCACGGGCACTGTAATGTGTTTGCCTTCGCTGCGCTTAGAGCTAAGCGTAGTGTCGTTGTACCGTTCTTATATGGTGTTCAATGAACCCATACACTACTCAACTACGATATTATTGCACTTCGTCTCCCGTGGCCGTTATCTGAAACACACGACGATGTCACGGTAAACTTGTACAGTGATGATCATGGAAAAGTAATCGCACTGTCAAAGCGTTCAGGTACTTGCGCATATACTGTCAAATTGTTCAGCGTATCCTCGTGAAATATCGTCAGTACTGCAGTACTCTGTTACCAATAATCATAAGAATCCTGGATAGATGAAAACGGAGGAATATATGCCAAAAGTGAACTAATTCAGGTGATAAAGGGCTCAAATTTTAAATTTGCATAATTTTATCAGGAAAAACAAACAGCATCCTATAATGATCTCTCTACAGAAAGCAATCTTGCGGGCAGCTGAAATGGCAGAGAAATCAGATAGTACAGAAAAATATGTTCCAAAAGACTTTATGAAAGTGGAAGAAATTCGGGAAAAAGTTAAAACTCTGTGAAAAGGAAGGAGTTCCACAATAGTAGTTTCTGTATATGACTTCAATAAAACACTTATCTGAAGACAATTTTTGGCGAAATGTGAGCAAAGAAAGAGATCCCAATGAGAAAGCTGCTTACAGTGCATCCTTAGAACCTTTAAATAAGAGTGGAAACATTTCGGAAAAATGTGAAAGAGATGAGATTTCGTTTCAGAAAATATAGAAATAAGAGAAACATCCTAACAGAACTGCCCGACATCGTTGTAAAGCGTTCCGAATACTTGAGGGCAATCAGAAATAATGAAAAGAACCAAAATAAAGCTGTAGTGTTCATGAACGAAACGTGTGGGCATGGAAAAGTTGATGACAGCAGCGCAGGACGAAGAGCTACTGTTGCCAATACTGGGGAAGCAATGGATTCGATAGACGACATAGAGTTGACTTATGATTCGAAATATAAATGCCGAGTTTATCACTAAGACATGAATAGGGATAATTATTGCAAATGGCTAAAAGAGAAACTGACTCCTAACATCCCTGCTGGTAGTACTGTTGTTTTCGATAAACTACCATATCATACTGGACAGACAACTAAAGCTCCCACTATTGCAACTCGTAACTGAATAGCTCATTCAAAACGAAAATCAGGTTTGAACCGAGCCTCATAAGGAACGAGGTTTTACAAGTGTACCTCATTATAAGCGAAATTATATTTAATGCGGATGCAGTTATCATAGAATAAGGGATGTACCGTTCTGAGATTCCCACCATACCACAGTGATCTCAGCTGATGAAAAGAACGTTTCTTTCATTAACCACCCTAAAACAAATATCCAAAGAGTGTTTATTAAAGATTACACAACGTGAATGGTTAAAAGTTTGTGAACATGTGAAGGTAATCTAAAATTAATGTAAGCGCAGAGATGGGTTAATGGACGATGCGCTATAATACAAAAAGATTCAATAAGAATACCACAACTTTAGGAATTTAAAACTCTGCAACGACAAAAGGCAGAGCTAAGCACTATCTGTCGTCGAATTAAGGGAGCTATAAAGTTTCATTTAGTTGTACATTTGTTCGCCATTTCAGCCAATAAAGTTTTTGGTCCCTTTTTCTTCGAAGGTGCTAGTGTAACTGGACTACAGTATCTGGAGATGTTAGAGAATTGGCTGTTCCCTCAGCTCGAACAAGAAGCACAACAATTCATATTTCAGCAGGATGGAGCGCCACCACATTGGCACTTATCTGTCCGTAACTACCTGAACGTCAACTACCCGAGGCGATGGATCGGCCGCCAAGCAGCCCGTGACAGAGCACGTCATCACTGGCCTCCAAGAAGCCCTGATCTTACCCCCTGCGATTTTTTCTTACGGGGGTATGTTAAGGATATGGTGTTTCGGCCACCTCTCCCAGCCACCATTGATGACTTGAAACGAGAAATAACAGCAGCTATCCAAACTGTTACGCCTGATATGCTACAGAGAGTGTGGAACGAGTTGGAGTATCGGGTTGATATTGCTCGTGTGTCTGGAGGGGGCCATATTGAACATCTCTGAACTTGTTTTTGAGTGAAAAAAAACCTTTTTAAATACTCTTTGTAATGATGTATAACAGAAGGTTATATTATGTTTCTTTCATTAAATACACATTTTTAAAGTTGTGGTATTCTTTTTGAATCACCCTGTATAATAATCAATGTTGGTATAGAGAGTGGAGATTAATATGCAGGAGATGATGACGACAGCGATATGGAAGCTAATAGGACGGATGAATTTGGAAAGAATTCCATTGAAACAGAGTAGATGAAAATCTCGGTGTTTAGCCCTTGTGTGATGGACTATCCACTTCATTACACTAATCACAAAGTTTAGTGCAATTTTCATCGCGTAGCTGTAGTTGTACCGTCCTTGCTTTGCTCCGCAACTCCGATTACGCGCTGAGTAACGATAAGCTGACTGAAGCGGCATTACTGCCAAATGCTTTAATATGGTGGTCGACTAACGCGACGTGCGCATATGCCGCTTACTCGGCAGTAAACTTATTCACTCTGCTGTGCAACTGTGTATCACTGTTAATGTACAAATGACACCGCCGAAAAATTCACTCAAGGCAGAACCGAACGGTGGTGAACGCTAGCTTGAAAGGGATGAAAAAAGTGGGCATTATGGTTGTAAACGGCAAGTATTGTGAGTGGTACAGCAAGTTGCTTTTCAACAAAGACAAACAGCACTTACAGTCGACATTTAAACTATCGCGTAGTTATTTTTAAGTGCAACACAGACACAAAGATAATTGGGAGTAAGAAATCAAAAGAAATGGAATTACTCCGTCCCTTATACCAAAGATCCTCACACTCAAGTAACATTGAACAACCTCCACAATTTTCTCGGTGGAGCTTGGATTGAGCTAGTACCTACATCACCGTGTAGTTTTCTGTGTACCAGTTATCTGTCGATTTAGTAATCTGTTGTATTACAGTAAATACTTTGTATTATTAGTAATACCTTCCTTTCTTCTATTAACTTCCGACATTCTGTGTACTAAGTTTGCTTCGTTGCTTTCTGTATTAAGTTTTAGTTTATCTTCAAATTTTAAGCAAGAATAATCAAGAAAGACAAATATTTTTCATTATGATTTTTTGTCAGAGGCTCTCAAAATTCTTGTATTTCAATACAACTAAAGTTCCTAATATTAACCCAAGATCGTTCTAAATATCGTTAGTGTCGTACCAGAGCTGCACGCTACTCGTGTGCCTTATTCAAAGCGTTTAATGTTCCAATAGTCTACCTAAATGTGTTAATCACCAAAATTAAATTTTCTTTTCCGTAATTTAGTGACAGAATGATTGTTTTCAGTTGTAAGTGTAAGTTTATAATTTTAGAGTGAAGCCAAATTATGCACTAAGTATTTCGCATTTTACTGACACGTAAAGCTTATGATACAGAGCAACCGCAGCACGTAATGCCTGTGATTGTTCCTGTTACTAGTGTACATCAGCAGTCTAAGAACAACGAGAAATTCTTCCAACACAGAACGAGCAACGTAAAACCAATAAAGGAAACGAAAGGTGGCAGAAAGATCGCCAACTTTTGTTCACGGTGCAAGTAAGTAATTGATGAAAACAGAAATGCCAGACGACTGGTAATATCCTCATCCAGTTACTTCGTAATAGTTGTATAGTTATAATAAGACTAAAACCAGGGCCTATAGAAGATCTAAGCGGTGCATCACTTATAACAGAAAATAAGAAGATGGGAGTCTCATTGGCCAAGTGTCATCGTGAGCCTTAGCCGCGCTGACTGAGTTACGTTACTGATTGCAGTGTAATTATTTGTATATAATTGATTCCGTAAACCATTAAGTTCTATGGAAGATTTTAGCTCTTCATGATTTTCCACAGAAATTTACTGCCATCTTGAAATAGCACTAGACAGATATGACAGCAACAATGTAAGGTCTCTGTTGCTGAGTCATTCCATACCAATACCGGTGTCAAACATGGATATGTGATCGCAATTAAGCTATTTTTCATGTGTGTTGCCACTGTCGTTCGGTTATTCAAAGATGAATAAGTTAACGTGCAGAATGAACGGGGAACTGTTCAATCTGAGCTATCTACACTCATGCTCATAAATTAAGGATAATGCTGACACATGGTGAAACAACGCTCTGGTGAGCGGTTTGCGGGTTTAAATCACGTCGGGGTATGACCATGCGGTACATTTAACCTGCGGTCGTCGCACGGTGATATCTCACTGCCCACAGACGGCCAAGGAATACTGCAGGTAGCCTTGCTCGGGACCTTACCGCAGCCACTGGAAGAGTTCCCTCTAGACACACAGTCTACAGACGACTGAACACACATGGTTTATTCGCCCAGAGACCTGCAAGGTGCATTCCACTGACTCCTGGTCAGAGGAGAGCCCTTAATGCCTGGTGTCAAGAAAACAGTACATGTCATTGGAACAGTGGTCCCAAGTTATGTTCACTGACGCATCCAGGTATAGTCTGAACAGTGATTCTCGCCGGTTTTTCATCTGGCGTGAACCAGGAACTAGATACCAACACTTTAATGTTCTTGAAAGGGACCTGTATGGAGACCGTCGTTAGATGGTGTGGGGTGGGATTATGATTGGTGCCCGTACACCCCTGCATGTCTTTGACAGAGGAACTGTAACAGGTCGGGTGTATCGGGACGTCAATTTGCACTGGTATGACCACATTTTCAGGGGTGCAGTTGGTCCCACCTTCCACCTGATGGATGATAACGCACGGCCCCACCGAGCTGCTATCGTGGAGGAGTACCTTGAAACAGAAGACATCAGGCGAATGGAATGGCCTGCCTGTTCTCCAGACCTAACCCCATCGAACACATGTGGGATGCTTTCGGTCGACGTATCGCTGGACGTCTTCAAACCCCTACGACACTTCAGGAGCTCCGACAGGCACTGGTGCAAGAATGGGGAGCTATAACCCAGCAGCTGCTCGACCACCTGATCTAGAGTATGCCAACCCGTTGTGCGGCCTGTGTACGTGTGCATGGTACTCATATCCCACATTGATGTCGGGGTACATGCCCGGGAAACAGTGGCGTTTTCTAGCACATGTGTTTCGGGACGGTTTTCTCAACTTATCACCAATACCGTGGACTTAGAAATCTGTGTCGTGTGTGTTCCCTATGGCCTATGCTATTAGGGCCAGTTTTGTGTAGTGCCACGTTGTGTGGCACCACATTCCGCAATTATCGTTAATTTATGAGCATGAGTGTAGAAGCAAGCTCTCTAACATTTTCTGCAGAATTAGCTGAGTTACAGTATGCTGATGATAATTCGGTTGTAACTCAGTCCGAAGAGCAGCTAGTGTTCATCCTGAATGCCTTCTCGAGACCATACAAAAAGACTGCCCTCAAATTGAATACCGGAAAACCACAGATACTTCACCAATGAGCACCTCGGGAAGGACAAGATATATCATTGTTGCCATCAACAGACTGGGTCGTCAAGTAGTTAACGCCTTTCCTTATCTTTGCAGCATTCTCTCACCAAGGATAAATATCAGTTTATAAATTCTATACAGAATCAACCGTGCTGAAGCTTTCTTAGCCATACTTAGATCTCGAATACTTGACAAATACGATTTCAATGCTGCAACAAAAATCTTAGTATACTATTCAGCTGTAATTTCCAGCCTCCTGTATTTGAATCCTGGAAGTGTCACAAACGGCACTATAAAAAACTAGAATAACATCTTCACCCATGCCTGAGGAGGATCCAGCATATAAAATGGCAAGATAGACGCATAAATCCTTGACGAGAAACATACAGCCAGTATAGGAGGGATGAGCAGTCCACGTAGCCCGCATTCCCAATAATCGCATTCCTAAACAAGTGTTTTGCTCTGAGTTAACGATGGGCAGATAATGTGTGGAAGGTCAGAGGCCAGGATTTAAAGTTGTCACTAAGGCTAACATGAACATGTGTCACATTTAGGTTAACAACTGATAGATCTCAGTCCTCGACCGTTTATCTTTGAAATCATTAGTTCACCGCCGAGCACTTCTTTGTGTAGCAAAAATGACTGATGGAAAGTAGCGTAGAAAATTAAATGAAATGCTGAGGCGAAGGACGGAAGGTACTCCACCTGGGACGCGTCGTCATCTCTGTGGCAAACTGTGTACGTCTCGCATTGGATTATGCAGTCACCTCCGGGCTCACAGACGATTGGAAGACAAACCTACTCGACTACGAGTGTTTGCTATGAATTATGTAAGACAGTGAGTGGCCGTAGAAAATTGCTTGCTATATATTTTTGTTCCGTTTTACGCATCCTAAGCGGCTAATATATGTTATAATTGTTCAACTTTAAATTTCCTGTTATGGAGGATCATTTTTCTGCGTGTTTCGATTACAGTGAAGCTATCACTGCAAATTAGCACACTTTTTTAATCCAGTAAATCCTTAATAGGAGCCGATATAAAAAGCTGTATGGTAGTAGGAGGCGTTTTTGGCGTCAAAAAACGAAAGCGGCTTGTTTACTGCTTCATTCATTTTTTTTAAAGAAAAAATCACTCGGGATGTCCGTCAGAAATCTTTTACTATCATCCGAAAAAAATTAGGACACATACATAGTAAATTCCTTGTTTATCTGCTAGCAGCAGGCTTCTGAAAGCGTCACAACAAACAAATAGGTTCGAACAACACGCCAGCATTACGAAAATGCTTTGGTTCAAATGGTTCAAATGGCTCTGAGCACTATGGGACTCAACTGCTGTGGTCATCAGTCCCCTAGAACTTAGAACTACTTAAACCTAACTAACCTAAGGACATCACACACATCCATGCCCGAGGCAGGATTCGAACCTGCGACCGTAGCAGTCGCACGGTTCCGGACTGCGCGCCTAGAACCGCGAGAGAAAATGCTTTGGGAACTCAAATGGGAATCCCTAGAGGGAAAGCGTCGCCCTTTTCGAGGAACACTATAGAGAAAATTCAGAGAATCGGCATTTAAAGTTGACTGTAGAACGATTCTATTGTCGCTAACATAAATACTGCTTAAGAACCACAAAGATAAGAGAAGAGAAATTAGGGCTCCTGCGAGGCATACAGACAATCGTTTTCCCCTCGCTCTCCTTCTGAGTCGAATAGGAAAGGAAATAACTAGTAGTGGTACGGAGTACTCTCCACCAAGCACCGTATGGTGGCTTGTGGAGTTTATATGTAGATGTAGATGCAGACTGGTAGATCCTGTAATTCCATCTTGCGTAAATGAAATGAGACTGCGGCTGATTGAAGACTAGAAGAAAATGAGGCACCTATTCTGGTAACTAAATAAAATTATTAAATAAAATTACTCCTGTTGCTATCTATTTTCCTCAACTCATTTCTTAGCTACTTTAGCGGGGTGCTACTGTACTACTACTACTCGGAGATAACAATGTGTACCAGGACTGCAGACATGTACCTGAAAACAAACAAACAATTACATAACTTTATTTTTTTTCAGATGAGAATTAAAGCTTAATGATCAACGTAGCAATTACTATAGCCGCTTTTTGTTTATTATTTTGCTGTTTTTCAGCAACCTATTACATAACTGTTTCACACAAACCGCGCCTCGGCACTGACAGCACCTTAGCTCACTCCGTTGAGTCATCCGCGGTATTCCCTTGTAATTGGGCCTTATTACATCACATTACATGGAGCACGAGATAACGGCGGTGTGCGCATGCGCCGTAGCACAACACGCCGCAGATCCCCTGCGAAGCGCGCCGCGCTGCTTCACAAAGAGGACGTTAATTAAAACTTGTAAAGTTGATTTAATATTTCTTGGGGAGGCATAAACAGGCGGCCCCAAAATTTACTGAAATTATGCAGGCTCTCAAAGTTCCAGCGCCGAGCTTGTATAGGCAGCGCAGAGCACAGTCATTCAGGCGGTATCAAAGTCTTCCCACAACCCCCTCATTCCCCCACTCGGATGCCATTCTGCCGCAGCGCCCTTTTAGGGTGTCGCCTACGCTTAAAAGCGGATCAGCCTTTATCCATACACCGCGACACTCTCTTCACGATAACCGCCAGCGACTTTCAGCCTTCGCTTTCCCAGTCCCCACACCTCATCTGCTCACGTAATTCAGCCCTTTCAAGGGGTTTACTGACATAGTCAGCACGATTTCTTCCACAGCTTCTCTTTCTCCTCGCATCTGCACATTAAGATAATCATTTATTTGAACGCGTTGTGAAAATGTCCGTCTCGGGCTCTTCGAAAGAATATAATGAAGGCAAATTACCGCTGATTGCCTCGTATATTCAACTTGACGTACCCCTCATTCTCACTCGGTGTCAGATTGTGCCCTCTTATTTATTTACTCAGACGATTAGTTCTTGTAGCCCATCCCTTACATCAGAGCAGGAACTGTTGTGCAGGGTGGCCAAATTAAAATTGGCCCGAAAATTGCGCACTTTTGACGTTAAGTAAGAACTATTCCATGTGCTGATTGAGCTTTTTCGATGCATAATGTTTTCTGTTAGTTTATATGCGCTATAAGTCTCAACCAAGCATGTCGAACTGATACGAAGAAAAAAATCCAAATTTCCCGATTCCATTTCATTCAGAAACCAGTAGTAGAATTTAACACGTGCGGTCTAGTCTGGGAGTCTTAAGTGGAGCACAAGAAAAATTCTAACCATGACAGCGACCTTTTGCTACTGTCTACTTTTCACTGAACTAAATCTTAAAGACACTTCCAAATAGAAACATTAACAAATAAAAAGCTGAAATATGTTTATAGCTTTTTTATTTTTCTTGTTGTTAATTTTTGTAGTACATTTTTCTTAAATGAAAAGGAAGAGCTAAAAACTTTTATATTTATTTTCTATGGCTTTGATTCGCAGTGTGAGCTGGTAATAAATGTTCTTTGGCTTGAAAGGCATTATGATTCCACTTGTGTAAAATCTGTGGACTGTTTACGTTGTTAGTCGGTGTTTTTGTGACATCTAAAGATGAAAATGTATATTTGTGACGAGTCTCCGAGTTCTTTCTGCTTTAACATAATGTAAGTAGCTTTATTATTGTTTGAAATTTGTGATCCTAGTTTCACACTATGGCATTAAGTGCTGCTGATTACGCTTTATTAACAGGGAAATGAAACTCAAAATAGACAAAGATTACATCCAGAAACAAAAATGTAATGTATCCCAGTGACCCACCTGAGGATGAATTGATTTAGCTTTCATAACTCTCAAATATGTTTTTTACTGACAACGAATGCCTCTTACACATCTAACTGACGTTGATTCGTTTCTTCTTTTATTTTCGCTTTTCCGCTGGCTATCTTTCAACTTTATGGTGTTCGGATGTTTCTATCCTGTCGGGTTTCTATAGTTGTCGTGGCATCCCACATATCAGTCGTCATCGGTTTCTATCTCCCAATGCTCCTTGTCTTCCATTTCTCTCTTTCTCTGGGCCTCATTTATCCCTGCTAACCGGACAACTTTCAGTCGCCGTCTGCGCGCTTTGAGGCGCCATATCACGGACTGCGCGGCCCCTCCCGCCGGAGGTTCTAGTCCTCCGTGGGGCATATGTGTGTGTGTGTGTGTGTGTGTGTGTGTGTGTGTGTGTGTGGAGGGAGATAAAGCAATGAATATAGCACGTAGAGTCAGATTGATGTAGGTTTCAGTAGTTATTCGGATATAAAGAGCATTCCACTTGAAGCATGGAGAGCTGCATTGAAACAACGTGAAGATTGTTCCGGCGTAAAGTCAAGCGGCGGCACACTGGTTGGGAATGTTAGAGCAGAGAGGGCTGTGAGACGACGTCAGACAACTGCACGGTGACCGACCCCTCTTCAGGACGACAACGCTACGGCAGCGCCCTCTACACGCAGAGGACTTAAGTGCAGCGGCGCCGCCTGGCAGCCGCCCGAGTTCCACGAGTACTACAGAAGCGTCAAAACCAGCGACTTTGGGAGAAACATCAACTGCCTTACTTCACTTTTATTAGGAATTGTTGTACTGAAAGTCATTGATTGTATTGAATATCACATCTGTAAATTCTCAGAGTTAAGAATTTTCATTTATCTTATTGTAATAAAGACGCATTGATACGATTTGCTTGAATTGTTATCTAGCGATCGGAGAAAGCACGTTCCCTAGGCACCCGATGTTTGACGAGTGGGTAGGAAACAACAAAGATCATAAAAACATTAAATTGAAGACGCCGTCGCCGTTGCGTATCTCTTTTTAGCAACCTTATTGAAGACCGAGTCGTATGAGGATGACGCTGTTATCAGAATCTGGACGTTGTCGTATTCCATACATAGAGATGTTTCGTCGTGCAGTACGAGACGGGTGTATTTGTAAGATTTACAGACAGCAACAAGCGGCTAGCGCTGGTCACTATTGTGAATGGCAGCGCCGGTTATCCAGTTTCCGGTGACTGGAGCGACTCTCCGGCCTGGAGGTAATGGGCCTGTCTTCCCTTAATCCGGCTAAATGGGCGGCGGTCTGAACCACCACGCTGTTTTCAAAGGCGGATGATGTTCAGAGCATGGACTATATTTCCTAACACCTGTTTGAAAATAAGCTTCCGAGACTCTTAGCAGGATGTGGCACCACACAGCAAGAACTACGAACGTTAACAGGAAATGGCCAAAGGAAATGCCAAAATTCTATCCTGGAGGGTGACTGAGCAAAATATTTGCATGTTAAAATACGCAGTCGACTCACACCGATGTGATCACCGCTTATGTTCGACTCACAGACGGCAGGTGAGAGCACTCTTAGTGAAGGGTATATAAAGCGCGTCGGGGATACATGGGAAATAATTCAGTCGTTGCATAATGCGGATACGGAGCAATTTATCTGCTGTAAGAAAGAGCATAATCATTGGCGTTCGGGCAAGGGTGTAAGCATTTCCGAAACGGTTCGCGTGCCGACGTGGATAAAGTATACTGTGCGTCGCAAACTGGCGCTATCCAAAAGCGGCGCCAGGGCGACTGTGGTGCACCAGAGTCCATAGATCACACGGGCGAACAACGGTTGTGGGGATGTGTACGGGCAAATAGCCGTACAGCTGTTGAACAACTGAACGACCACAGGAAACAAGAGGCTACCAACAGTGTCTCTTCAACGACCGTTCAGCGAATGTTTCCGCATACGGGCCTGTGTAGCAGGTGCTCGGGTCATGCACCCATGCTGACTGCTCTTCATACAGCAAATGGACGTCTACCGAGCGGCTACGGCTGGCCTTTTCAGATGAATCGCTTTTTATGCTCCTTCAGACAAATGAGACAGATGGATATTGGTGTGTGCGACGTGGAATGTCTAACGTAAACACCCTGAAAAAATCGTCGGAAGGATCCAGGGTAGAGGGCATTTCATTGGTGATTTATGGCAGGCACAGTGGATCAACACAAGTATGCATCTACATTTGGGGAGCATGTCTACCACAGCATGCAGTTTGTTTTTCTTTGCAAAGCGACACACAGCTCGCAGTGGAACCGTGGGGTTCGAAGAGCACAGTGAAGAGTTTCTCGTACTCCTCCGGCAACCCATCTCCCAGGATTTAAACCCAATCGACAATATGAGAGACCACCTGGAGCGGGCTGTTTGCGACACGGATCCTAACCGAGAAACGTAGCGCAGCTGGCCACAGCACTGGAGTCAGCTCCACATCCCAGTCGGTGCCTTCCACAACCTCGTTGGCTCTCTTTCTGCACGCCTCGCAACTATGTGCACGGCAAAATGTGATTACTCGCGCTTTTGGCGGGTGCTAACATTGCTGTGAGCGGACAGGAGAGAGTAATTTCATGGAGTGGTTTGGTAGCTCGCGATGTCGGAAATAAGACAGCAGCTCTGGTGGATGTAGTATGCGAGTCATAAGCTATGCAGGGCTGAAGTTTCAAACTGTTTAGTAAATGAAATCAGGAGTGAATGATCCTTAGGAATCGGTGCAGCTGTTTTCCGTTTTTGTCGGGAATGGAATGTCTTATTTTAACCAGGTCGTGCTATATTTACTGAGGTCTCATAACATGGAGACCTCACCTAGCTGGAGATAGTTGCTTGATAACAACGAGGAGAACTGACGAGGTTTTATAGAAGACAATGGATTCCATTTTTTCCAGTGAAGCCTGGCAGTGATTTGTGTGTGTCATTCTCCCTTTTAACTTCAGAGTATATTCCAATTTATTTATGGAGAAGATGATATACAGAGATTGGAGACGGTGCAGTGACTCTTTTCGAGGCTCGTTCTAAAATATAGTTGCCTGATCTGAGTATCGTTTGAAAGTAATTAGACTGCTACAAGTCACTGTTTTGTGATGAAGAGGAAGTGGCTATTTTAAACCAGTCTCACGGATCAAAGCGAAGCCGATGACCCTTATTTAGTACGAAAATAAATGTGTAGCAATGCATAGACGTAATCCGAGCCCCCAAAAATAGTTTCGGATGAAGTCTAGGGGACAACGCGTTGCGTGGTTTGTCTCGAGCACCGCACAGCGCGAAGATTGTGTAGAGCCTGGCCGTGGTCGTGAATAAGACTTCGCCCGACACTACGAAACTTCGAGGTGTTCCGTGTTGTCCTTGTCGTTGTCGTTCTTCCTCACGTCGTTCCCAGGAGGCTCATGTCGTTTGTCCAGATTCACTCTGGATCGAAACACACTAGATTATTTCCACAGAACTGTGCTGAGCAGGCATGTTATATGGTTTGGTTATGTCCCGGCCGATTTCGAAAGATGGGTGTTGTGTACGACTTCGTACATAGCAGTAAGTAGAGGTGGGCTACAGAGAGGTACGGCAACTGTCTTTGCGCAAAGCTAGACAGGAAGAGGAGTGATTAGTGAACAAATAATATAGCAAACAGGAGATTTATCTCAGTGTACGAAGAGTCTTTACCAATGATGCAACGAGAACTACAGTCCAGCGACCTCAATGTCAGCAAGGTTGTAGCCCACTGTACTAGGCATGAACTATGACGTCAGTGTGATGATGCTCCAAGCACGAGTGGACTGTGTGGCTGCCGCAGGCCAACGTATATCGTAGTGGCAGAGAGCTCTCATTGTACAGAGCTGCTGGCTACATGGCTTACCGCGCATGCTCCATTGGGTCCGCCGGATCCCGCACGACCACTACCGGTGTTGGGTGGGAACTTGGAATTCCATTGCCAACTGTGTTACGCCGGTATGGTGGTATCGGTACATGACACCACAATAGGCATGCAGGAGGGCTGTACCATTGATCTTACAGGTCACTCAGCAGAGGTGCAATACTCCCACCGAAATTGTACTCTTACGTTATTCCTCTTCTCTTCTGCAATTCCAACCGACATAACGGCTTAATTTGAAACAACAAAGATAATCCCCAAATCACGTCTGCAAGCTAAAATTACTTTTCATCTCTGGGCACAGATAATCAGGTGTTTCTGTTCGACTATCGATCGAGCGCACTTGTCAAGCAACTGCACGAAAGAATAAACTTAAAATTGTCAAAAAATTAAAAAAAAAATCTGTGACATGCAAGGGTATACGATCATCATAGAGGGAAGAAGATTTTGCAGCTGAAATATCAGACGAGCAAAACAGTTTCTTAAGTTTTCTGTCCCAGAACGTAAAGGACCAAGAAATACATCATGGGAACGCGACGATACGGAAACAGAACGCTACAAATAAAGGAGACTGATACAAATTGAAACGAAAAGTATAAGTATACCTGTAAATAATGAGAGCTGTTAGGGCTCACATGCAGTTCCTCTTGGTCGAAATGTCTTGGCTCAAAATCGTCTAGGGGTTGAAGATCACGTGCCTCATTACACGACCTAAATTAGATGCTTTTGACCCTTTGGTTAAAATCTCTGGCTGATGGCAAGTTTGGCAAATACAAAGTTAACATAACATATAACAACAGTGATAATAATATCGGGAACTAAATTAACGACCCATAAATGATGCAGGCCACACAGTTGCGATTTGGTTACTATAATGTTTATTCAGAAAGCAAACTAATAGCGAAAGTGGTCGTGTTTAGAGTTACTGCCACACGCGAGCACATATCCATTTGACACAGTTCATTCACAATCTCATCGTGAAACACAATACTCCACCTCGTTATTTACACGAAAAGTTAAGAGTTCACACCAGGCACGCGGCTGCTCACCGCTCAGGGATTAAGTCCCGCGATACCACACAACGCGAAATTTCGTTTCACTTCATAGCTGCCTAACGACCGAAAGTCCGCTTTCGCGTCTGCAGCCGACCTGCGCCCTTTGGTGTCTGCAGCCGAACTGGCCGCTTTCGCGTCTGTACCAGATGATATACAGAGATTGGAGACGGTGCAGTGACTCTTTTCGAGGCTCGTTCTAAAATATAGTTGTCTGATCTGAGTATCGTTTGAAAGTAATTAGACTGCTACAAGTCACTGTTTTGTGATGAAGAGGAAGTGGCTATTTTAAACCAGTCTCACGGATCAAAGCGAAGCCGATGACCCTTATTTAGTACGAAAATAAATGTGTAGCAATGCATAGACGTAATCCGAGCCCCCAAAAATAGTTTCGGATGAAGTCTAGGGGACTGTCTCGACCAGAACTACCCTCTGCCAGTCTCCGCCCGTGTTTCCCGCGCGCCGACCATCTTCGCTCAACTGACTAACGTAGTTCCCTTTCCTGAAGCCGTCCATCTGATTGGCTACAGCTTATCCTACATTACTTTGCATTTTAATCAAAGCTTGACCACTTTCACGTTGTAAATAAAGTAGCAACAATATCAATTACATAATAAACGTTAAATTCTTTTTCGTAAAACCAATACAATTTCCTTATCAACTTTGAATGTCACGGACAGTAGCCTTGAACCAATGTGCTCTGATGAATAAGTAAAGAACAAAATTAACTAATATGCACTAAAATTTAAAACAAATATTCTATTACCTAATGATTCAATAAAGTGTCATGCTGTCATCGGTCAATGTGTTTTGTGTGGAGCAAATGATGATCTGATGCTTAACTGAAAATACTGATAATTTAAATTTACTATATCTTTTAAACAAATAAAGTTACAGGGTTGATATTTACAACGTTTGTCATGTTAATGATGCGTTTCTATATGGAATGTCGATCGTTAAGATCGACCAAAGCGTTCAGATTTTAGCATTCAGGTCTTTGTTACAAAACTTGTTAATTTCACTTTAACAGTAAATCCTAAACTATTATAGATATGATCAATATTAAAGTTTTATTGGGATCACCATGAAAATTTATGGAGGATGGCATATTAAAGTTACTGTGGCTTGATTCCCTGCATTACTACAGCATTAAATAGTATTCATAAATGTTTCCGACCTTAGGTCCGCCATATTTACCACTGCTACGTCTCCTTGGCTCCACGGCTTCTGCTCTGTTTCTCTACGACGTAGGTTCTCGTCTGTCTTACTCGCACAGTGCTTAGACCTCAATAGACAATAGACGTCTGCATTTCCCCATGTCGTGGCGAATCTGCGCCCTTTGTGGCACCCAGCCCTGGACGATAGCGCTCCTTTCACAATTCCTGAAGGCTGACTCTTCCGGCCATGTACTTAAATGAGAGCGAAATGCTCGTTAACTCACAACCAATATTTTATTTATTACAATATTATGTCAGCACATAACATAACAATTTACATAGTAGCATTTCACAGGACGACGTTTTCAGGGACTACAAAGGAAACTCCCCATCGCACATCCCTCAGATATTGTGGCAAAATGGCCCAGTGGACCGTCCTTCAAAAACTGAACACAGATCAAGCATTAAAACAGGAAGAATGTGTACTGAACTGCGAAAAAATGCAAAATAGAAACAGTGAAAGATCCATGTGCAACGTCGAGAGATTGGGAGTAGCAGTGGCGCTTTGGTTCTGTGGTCAAGGTGTGTGGTTGCGAAAGCTCCGTATTCAGAGCTCCCTCGTGCCACCATTTTTCATTCTTCTTTTTCACTAAATTACGAAAGGTGCGTCCTGCCACTGATGTGTCTGTTCGCTGCATTCAGATCTTCATCTGTGCCGAGGTGTAACGTCTGTTTGCAACAGCGAGCTGTAAGGAAGAGACCTCGAGACGTACGTACCTCCTATTTGTTCTACACGAGTTCCACATATTATGAGTCTTGTGGTGCGTTTTGGAAGTTTTGACTCTTGCATTCCTTTGTTGTAACATAGTTCACACCCGTTTATTTGTTGTTTGTTTTCATTTCTATGTAAGGTCTATGCGGCATCTCACCTGTTCTCAGTACTCATCCCTTTCACTTGCAACGGTAATATATTCTTACCACATGATTCGTATTCTGTAACCAAAGTGTAGCATGACAATTCCCAAGACTATAGAAGAAGAACAGACAGGACTGAAAGTTCATAATTTTGTGGAAAAAAAAGACACGAAGGAGATCTGAACAGGGGTCTCGCACTCTACGGTCGATCTCCGCGACCTTACGACCACGACGCCGTCGTTCTTGCAATTCTGTCGGTGTTGTGTATCTTGAGCTTGGACTGTTCCCTATTTCTATTTTGCTTCTTTTTTGACCGTTCAATACACCTTCTTCCTCTTTTTATGCTCGATTTGTGTTCAGCTTTTTACGGGCTATCCCCTGGGCCGCTTCACTACTAAATCTGAGAAGGGTGCGGTAGGGAGCTTTCGTTATCGGAAACGATTCCCGATACCGTGCTCTTTTGATTTTAAGTTAACTGTGCATTCATTTCACCGCGCCCCAGTGAAACACGGAAACGATTCCCGATACCGTGCTCTTTTGATTTTAAGTTAACTGTGCATTCATTTCACCGCGCCCCAGTGAAACAGGGTTTTTCCTTATAACTTTCCGATATGTATTTAAGAACGAATTGGCGATGTTATAGGTTATTATAAATAAAAAAATACATTCTTAGTTCTTAAAATGTCTAGTCTTGAATTCCTTTCCATAAAGCCCATAGCCCATTTAATCCTCGCAACTTTCTGCTCATTTCGATTTGAAGGGTAGAGTATTTTTGCTCACCGTTTCATTTGCTAACTTCCTACATTGTTCAACTGAAATCCTAAAAGATGTTTCTGAATTCTATAGAATGTAATGCACTCTTAGTTGGGCGTCAAGGTAAGTTCCCTATGTTCATCAGTATGCATTTTATCCTTATGCATATATGTGAAGCCTGCTAGATAATTAACTCCTTGCATTTTGACTGCTCTATAAATACTCACTTCATTCTGAACAAGTTTGGTGGCCTGTTTTTATGAATCTTCAGGAACTAATTGTCTTTTCACGACTACTATCCATTCACCACAAAAAAGAACACGTCAGTTATCGTCCTCAATTAAAGAACGTACGTACCTAGACTTGTTTCAGTTTTGTTAGGTAACGTTTGACTGCCTCATTCACTCAAATTTCACAGTGCCCCAGGTGCTTAGTAAATCAAAATTATGTTTTAACACAATAACAAAGAGAGGAGGGCTAATTCCACTGAGATTTGTTGTCTTTTACGTTACTTTTGCTTTAAAATAAATAACACAATTTTCTAAACCTGCTCGTAAGCAACAGACAAACATAAGGATGCGGCAAAAATTTAGTTTCCACTGCTAAAACAAAGTCAGAATTAATGGAACCCCGTGCTACGGCAGACTGGATCAACGAAAAACAATGTTTCATATGGCTCTGAGCACTATGGGACTTAACATCTGAGGTCATCAGTCCCCTAGAACATAAACTACTTAAACCTAACTAACCTAAGAACATCACACACATCCATGACCGAGGCAGGATTCGAACCTGCGACCGTAGCGGCCACGCGGTTCCAGACTGACGCGCCTAGAACCGCTCGGCCACACCGGCCGGCCTGGATCACCAGCAGGCAAAAAACACCAGCCTTAGCCACTATCGGCGCCACCACTAAAATCTCTTCTTATCTTTTATGGTACTGTTGCACTGTGCCCACTACACCAATTTTAAGGTTTTCTGACTAACTTGTACGAAAGCCATGGAGAACTGCACTACAAATATTTGCAGCTCCAAAAACGAGACTGTTGATTACGAGATGCCTCAGGAGACGGCACGAAGTAGCGAAACGTGGCGGCCTGTTGCAGACAGGTGGCGACCGTGCAGTGTCGCGGAGCCCCCTCCTAACTCCCTGCTGGGTGACGGCGACGGTGATGCCCGGCTATCGGATATCGATACCGCATTTCGCTGAGTGCTCTTGTGACGATGGCTGGCGCTCCACATGAAGGATTAAATAGCGCGTTATTAAGCACGGCGCGCTCCCAGAGTAAACGAATAAATCACGGCCCGACGTCGGGCGCTTCGTCTCGCGCACACCTGCCGCCCGGCGTCTCCTGCCGCCTCTTCGCGGACCGAGATTTATCGACATCCGGAATATCGATTCCTCCAGCGACCCGGACCTTCCCGCTCTCAGTCTGCTACCGGTGCTTCCACCACTGTTATAGACAATTTCCCTTTTCCGTTTCCTGCCTTGCGGCTCCTTGTCCATAAATCATAATTGCCAAAAGTAGATTCTATTTGCCTAGGTTCCCTAGAGACTTTCAACAATTTACCTCTCGTCCTCGAATAATAGCCAGCTTCGATTATGTGGAAGTATCCGTTTGATTTCATGAATTTATGAATAATGAAGTGCTTCCGGGTGTTGAAATCAAATTGTTACCTCCCCCACCTCCACCTCGCTCTCACGGACACCAACCAGCGTGTGAACTACTGTTGGCTCTGAGCACTATGGGACTCAACTGCTGAGGTCATTAGTCCCCTAGAACTTAGAACTAGTTAAACCTAACTAACCTAAGGACATCACAAACATCCATGCCCGAGGCAGGATTCGAACCTGCGACCGTAGCGGTCTTGCGGTTCCAGACTGCAGCGCCTTTAACCGCACGGCCACTTCGGCCGGCGAACTACTGTTGGTCTCGCGCCTCTGTTTAAGGGCCCTACATTCGCACCACCAGTCGACAAACCGGTTAACAAACTTCGTGTACAGCGTACACAGGTCGCGAACGAATTTACTCTGCGAGTACAGCGCCGTCCCGTCAGGTGTGACAGAAGAAGATAACCGAAATAAAGGCGAAGTTTTAAATTTCGCATTTACGAAATCGTTCACACAGCAGAATCCTACAAACATACCGTCGTTTGGCCATCGCACAGACTCTCGTATGGAGGACGTAGTAATAAACATGGCTGGTGTAGAGAACAAGTGTGCCGGCCACGGTGGCCGTGCGGTTCTAGGCGCTTCAGTCCGGAACCGCGGGACTGGTACGGTCGCAGGTTCGAATCCTGCCTCGGGCATGGATGTGTGTGATGTCCTTAGGTTAGTTAGGTCTAAGTGGTTCTAAGTTCTAGGGGACCCTACCCTCCAGATCATTTACGTATATAGAAAATAACAGCGGTCTTTTCACATTTCCCTGATTCACTCCTGACTATACCTTTGAGTCTGATGAAGACTCCCTAAGATGTTAAGTCCCATAGTGCTCAGAGCCATTTGAACAATTTGAACAAGTGTAGTGAACAACTGAAAGAGTTTCCAGAATGAGATTTTCACTCTGCAGAGGAGTGTGCGCTGATATGAAACTTCCTGGCAGATTAAAACTGTGTGCCCGACCGAGACTCGAAAGTTTGGAAGGTAGGAGACGAGGTACTGGCAGAAGTAAAGCTGTGAGTACCGGGCGTGAGTCGTGCTTCGGTAGCTCAGATGGTAGAGCACTTGCCCGCGGAAGGCAAAGGTACCGAGTTCGAGGAAGTTTCAACTGAAAGAGTTGAGAGCAAGTAAGTCGCCACGTCGTGGTGGAATCACAGACCGGTTTTACAAAGAGTACTCTAAAGCACGGCCCCTCACATAGCTTGCATTTATCGCGAATCTCTCGTCCAGCGCAAAGTCCCAAGCGACTGGAAGTGTATAAGAAGGGTAAAAGAACGGACTCGCAAAATTACAAAAAAATGATTCAAATATCTCTCAGCACTATGGGACTTAACATCCGAGGTCATCAGTCCCCTAGACTTAGAACTACTGAAACCTAACTAACCTAAGAATATCACACACATCCATGCCCGAGGCAGGATTCGAACCTGTCACCGTAGCAGAAGCGCGGTGCCAGACTGAAGCGCCTAGAACCACTCGGCCACAGTGACCGGCGCGCAAAATTACAGATCAGCATCCTTAACACTGGTTTGCTGCAGAATTCTAGAACATATTGTGGTGTCACCGCCAGACACCACACTTGCTAGGTGGTAGCCTTTAAATCGGCCGCGGTCTGCTAGTATACGTCGGACCCGCGTGTCACCACTGTCAGTGATTGCAGACCGAGCACCACCACACGGCAGGTCTCGAGAGACGTACTAGCACTCGCCCCAGTTGTACAGCCTACTTTGCCAGAGATGGATCACTGGCAACTACGCTCTCATTTGCCGAGACGAGAGTTAGCATAGCCTTCAGCTACGTCATTTGCTACGACCTAGCCAGACGCCATAGCATTTGATATTATTTTATGAAGCATGTACAGTCAAGAGAGATGTTCTACAATTATGGATTAAAGTATTACAGCAATTGCGTCCGTTTTTCTAAGTTCTCATTTCCTTGTAATGTTCCAGACCTCACGCCAATCTGCGTGAGCATATAAGCGTGCATTTCGCCCTCCTCTAGCAACACAGTGTTGGCTCTTCTGCCAACACTTCACATATGAGTTCAAATACAATAAATTTCCGAAAAGCATGTGTCCACGAATCAGTACGGTTTTAGAAACTATCGCTCGTGCGAAACTCAGCTTGCCCTATTCTCAAATGAGATCATGGATGAAGGGCAACAGGTGGATTCCATACTCCTAGATTTCCGTAAAGCAATTGACACGATACCATACTGCTCTCTGTTAACCAAAGTACTAGCATATGCAATAGGATCCCATGTATCTGAGTGGCTCACAGACTTGTTGTTTGTTGTCCTCGACGGGGAGTCTTCATCAGAGACAATGGCATCGTCAGGGAAATGTCACAGGAGCGCTGTTATTTTCTATATACATAAATGATTTGGAGGATAGGGTAAGCAGAAGTCTGCGGTTGTTTGTTAATGATGCTGTGGTGTATAGGAAGGTGTCGTTGTTGACTGACTGTGGGAGGATATAAGCTGACAAATTAAATTTGGTGTCATAATGGCAGTTTGCACTAAATATAGAAAAACGTAAGTTAATGCAGATGAGCAGGAAGAAGCAACCCTGTGATGTTCATAGAGTGTATTAATAGTGTGCTGCTGGACACAGTCACGTCGGTTAAATAGATGAGTGTAACGCTGCAAAGCACATTATGGACTGTAGCAGCGAAGGCGAATGCTCGACTCCCGTTTATTTTTTCCGTCGGCATCTACCAATCTTTCCGGATGTTGAAAAATCAGTAGGCAGATAAGCGATTCTTTGCTTTTGTTCCTCCGTATCAGTCTCAACCTCTGTCTCAAGGATTCTCGATTTTTAACTGCAACGACCGCTCCGTTTGACAAAAAGCACATGAATGGGCGGAGTGGTCGTCGTGAAACCAATAGAGGCGCGAAACCAACAGCAGTTCACAGTATAGTTGGAGTCCAGGCAGCGACTAAACAAGTCGGCTCGCAGTATCTGAAGAGACGATTAGGTTGGTAGTCGAAATTTTGTGAATAAAATTGGGTCAACATCCTCGGCTGAAGATCTGAAGGCACACCATTGATTGTTCATACTAAATTTACCTTAGAGATCACAATTTTTTACTTATAGAAACCGAAACGTAATAACGTCGATGAATTTTCAAAAGAAACGAAAGTAACTTCGGATGATTTCCAAGGAAGCGTAACAGGACCTCTCTGGTACTCAAAATACTCAAAGAATTAACAACGCACTTAGAAACTTCGCTGACGATACCGTTGTTCTCAGTAAAGTATCCTCTTTGGACAATCAAAAGGGAATGCGAAGACACAAGGACATGATTTTTAAGACGTTATCGTTGAAAACAGACAGTGCTTACAATAAGAAGAGAGATCCCGATAGTATCTGATCAGAAGTTTACTGACCATCGCCTAGAGTCGTTTAAATGTCAAGTCAGTATCAGGGAAGATGAATGGCAGACTTATTTTTGCGGAAAGATTTCCGGAAAAGTGCAGTGCATCCAGATGGAAATCACAACAAAACTCGGCTGAGCAGTTCTGGACAAGATCTCCAGCTGTTGGAATCCTCACGTGGACATGACTGGATACATCCTAAGGAATCCAGAGACAGTATGAGAGTACTGGAGTTCATACGCAAAGTGAAAATGTTCAGAGAACTTAAAAGCGTATGTTTGAAACAATCGCGACGTTCTTCTCGCCGTTAGCTACGTTCAGGGAACCGATATTACAGTACGATCTTACGACAGTCCTGCAGCGACCACCGTACACCTTGCGTAATGATTGCGAGAATAAGTTAAGAAAAGTTATTGCACGTACAAAGGCAAAAAGATATGTCTCTGTCACTCAATTCGCTGGTACAATACGACAAAAATCGCAAATATAGGTATAAAGCGCCTTCGTCAGACACTATGTAGCTCTATCTTGCAGGGCATCATTCCATTTCCATCTTCACTTCCCGCGCTGTTGGACTATAGGACGAGGAATAGACAACAACCACGGCGGCATTCCTCACTCTATGGAATGCTAGAGCACAACGGCACAACGCCTATTCATACGTTAACTGCACTGAGATCAAAGTCCCGAACAGTCATACAGATCATAGATAACTGGAAACGTTTACACAGATTTTATAATCTGCCATTTCAGTGTCATAATTAAGACGTACATTTCATGAAAACGAGATGCCAGCACTTTTGTTTTCTTGAACTATAGAAAAAAATTCCTGAAAAGTTGTTCGTAAGCATTCGTTATACATTTATCAGCTATATAATTTTCTCTAGATACGTAGTAAGACTCTCACTAACACTTTTCGCCGATTTGACGTCACTGTGATTTACAGTAATTTTAAGCTACACTTCGGTGGTGCTGATGCTCGAAATTTATGAACCGCTTGCAGCCCAAGTTAAGCCTGAAAACAATAAATTATACAGTGTTTCACTTATTCCCGTAAGAGCACATAACTGTGGAATTTTCAGATGATTGTTCTAAGAGTTTGTTTTACATTCATCTCTTTGGATTTTCGAATCGTTAAAAATGGTTCTGAGAAAACCGACGATCGTTCTATTTATGAACTTTCCTTCTTGCATTTTAACACTTTTCCAGTATTTTAGCGTATATCACCTTTATCTGGTAATATAATTTCATCTTTCATTTCTGATTGAAGTAACTATAACGGTAACATTACAAGAACTTACTTGAGCTGACGCAGTTCGCCGCAAATCTCACAGAGCAGTTGCAGCAAATTGCATCGGAACTCCGTCCCCAGTAAAATGATTCCCTTCACGATATATCCGGCGGGCGGTTGTGCGCCAGAGGATTCTGTTGAAATTTCGCAAGGGAATATTCCGTGATCACATAACGAACCGCTCTAACATTCAAGTTAATCTATTCAAGGCAATCACAGGGGATACGAAGTCGGAACGGAAGTACGGAATGCAGTTACACTCGAAACGTTAAGGCAGCTTACCGCAGACAGTGATCACGAACGGCGACTCGCAGAGAGGAGAATGCCGTAAGTGGGACGACGTCGGACTTCGTTCAAATCGTTGGTCTATATACGTTTAAACTTCTGCACTATAAACTTTTTATGTAATACTGTAATCGTACTGGATTCGTCATTCAGACGTAGTTTAAGCAAATCGGTGCAATCTTAATCACAGGATACAAGCCAAGCCATTTCAAGTATTTGATTTCTTCTGTTATTTTTGCTTACCTTGGCTGTAACATAACGTAGACAGAAAATAAAATGAATTGTTTCAGAAATATCTGGGGAACAAACAGCAGATATAAGGTAAATAAAACTCTCAAATATAAGCGATTAAAGCTTTTAAGACTGTTGCTGTTCCGTTACTGTTACATGGAAGAGAACCATGGGTGGTAAATGAGAAGCAAGAACTGCATATCCAGAACATGTAGTGCCAACTGATGTACAAGAACCAATAGAATAACAAATGAATTAAAACATACACAGCGTAAAAGATGAGTTAGAAAAAATTAAGGGACAGGAACTGAACATCTACAAATATTATGTCTTGATATGTTACAGCAAAAAAAATATGTAAATAAAAACAATACTTTAAGAGAGCACAGAAAAATTGCGAACCACAACAGGCAGTAAACCAAATGGTTCAAATTGCTCTGAGCACTATTGGACTTAGCATCTGAGGTCATCAGTCCCCTAGAACTTAGAACTACTTAAACGTAACTAACCTAAGGACATCACACACATCCATGCCCAAGGCAGGATTCGAACCTGCGACCGTAGACTGAAGCGCTTAGAACCGCTCGGCCATACCGGCCGGCTGCAGTAAACCGGCTGAAACGAAAAGCGACAAAGTACAGAATCTTTCACAGTGGTTGGTAACTAACTCAGCTACAGCACTTAGTAGTTTTAGGCATAATTTTCTGGATAATGTTTCGTCTCTTGTGACGGAAAACGTCACCAAAGGCTATGGCTTAATGTCTTCGAAGACTCCGATTTTTAAGAAAATGAACTGAAAGCAGCATTTCTATAAACTAAAGCAACAAACTACGCGTAAAGCATTTAGACTGGTCTATGTATCATGCCAACGGCTGCTTATCCAGTGCCTGGGTTTAATGCTGGAGTTTCTCCCCTTCGTATCTCATAAGCCAAGGGTCTATGTACTGCTCTGCACGTGAAAGCTTCTGGTCTTATTCGACTTTTAGCTGTAATTAATTGTGGAGGACAAACAGTGTAGCAGTGAAATGGGAAAGAAATTAAGGAAATGGTTTCGAATTCGTAAACGCTGTGATTAAATATTTTGTTGATCGCTAATAGAACGAAGAGCGGAGGAAATAAATCGCCTAGCACACAGATTCCCTCTTGAATTCAGCTTGTAGCTGACTTATTGCACAAGAGGTATTTCAGGGTCTGTTTAGTTAATTTCATGTCATTATCTCTGTATAAAGGACCAAGGAATAAAAGTCTCCTGTTTCTTATGTTTCCTGCTACATTTTCTACGTTCCGATATCGTTGAGAATTAATTTTTTATTTCCAAAAGATTTCCGCTTTCAGTTGAGCCAGTATTTTCCTTATAATTCTGCTCTCAAATGTTTCCAGTTTACCCACATTGTAATTTCATGTTTATTTATTTATTTTTACCTTTGACTCCTACCCGTATGTGTGTGGTGAGTTGTTACAGTAGTTAAATCTTGCAAGCATCTTGAGACGGGAATCGTATTTGAGAGTATTTGAGATTTCCATCTCCAGCCTTCACCTGTTAACCAACGAAAACTTCCATAAAACCTCGGTCTGGAATGGGAGACAGAAACTACTTTTAATATTGTCACGTCGTAATCAGAATCCAATCTAAATGCGAAAGGAGGGCTGTCAATGAAATACAAAACTTACAAGGGCATCACATGGCTATCGAATTTTTGTAACTTCTTGTATTTATGCTGCGTGAAGTTCACTACTCAAATATGAATCCTCCGAAATATTTCGACGGAAATCACAAAAGTAATGGGGAAAGTCGAGTTTGAAGTTTTCTAATCGGCATTAAAACGCTAGTTCGAACTTTCTCGACAGGCTGCTGTGTGGTATAATGCTCGGCTAACATGTAGGGCTTTTGGGTTCGACTGCCGTCTGATGCAAATTTTTTAACAGTGGTGCCTGCAATCCTATCAATTCCGTGAAGTTTAAAATACATAAAGATGGAAAAAGTCAGTAGCCGTCGAGGCTGGTAATCGCTGGTTTGAGTCTCGTTTCGGCCATTATTTTTCTCTTTCTTTTTCCCATTCAGTTCGAACGCCTACGTCATATGAATATAAGATTCATGAAATATATTCTTACTAACAAATATCCGCTTGCTATTTTTATGAAAAATGCAAGTCCTTTTATTTCTAATAACATATAACACACAAAAATCAAGTTTTCATTGAGAATATATATATTGTTAGTAACTGATCTTTGGTAAAACAAAGTTTAAATTTTAACGAATTACAAAATAAGTTCTTTTCTATTCTTGTGAACCCTTTTTTATTCGTAGAACATTCACCTTTCAGTCAAATTTTGACGCAGTAGGAGTACATTCTATTACAGAAGCAAACGACCCGTCCAGAAAAGCTGGCTTCGCTTTAGCGTATAAAAGGCGATTGGAAAAATTCAAAGTCAATTTACTTGACAATTTTTCCACGGAACTCATTTTCCAGATTGATATTTTGCGTTCTGAACTGCACGCACATTCTACCTAGTGCGGCAATATTTTTCTGGCTGTACGTCAGTGTTCGCATAACGGGCTTCCAGTAGTAACAAAGGTATCATATACTGACATACAGCCAGAAAAGTACTTTGGCCCTGGGTAGAGTGTGCAGTTATTTATACCAACATCAAATATTACAGAATTCTAGTAGTTTTGCAACCATCGAAAATCCCAGATTAACAAACATTAAATATGTAAGACACTCCAAAAACTCCCACTGTGCAGGTCCGGACTGCACTCCAGACACGTTCTAACGGACTGGCGGACGCGAACCCGCCATCAGCACCTGCTTACGACAGACAACGACGGGGAAGGTGGTAGCAGTTACAGCAAAGATACTACGAGAGGGGATGTATCGATAAGCGCTGCTAGCGCCGGTCACTGTCAGGCAAAGCAGCAACTTAGTGGTAGTAGTAACTTAAATTAAAGTAGTGAGGTGGAAGTACGTTAAAAACAGGTTGTAAAATACATGACGGAGGGAACATCAGCCACGCACGGCTCAACTGTCGAACAGGACACTAGCAACACTGTATCCGACATTTTTGTTTTTTTTTGTTTTTTGTTTTTTTTGTTTTTGGGTTTAGGGCGCAAAACTTCTATGGTCATTAGCGCCCGGTCCGTGACTTAGGAATCAGTAAAAAACCGAAAATGGGAACCAGCAGCAATGGGAACGAAAGCCATAAAATTGGAGAAACTAAAAGCAGAAGGAAGGCTTAAAAATCCACTACAGAAAGGGGTTGGTTGTCCCCAAAAAAAGCTTCAAATGACTGACGTCATTTCACTGGCACTAATAAACTCGAGAACGCGATCGGCTGAGCGCGTGTCATCTACTAAAATCGACGATATATCAGGCGATAGCTGTAGACGGGAGCGTAACTGATTAAAATGGGGGCACTCAATTAAAAGGTGTTTTACCGTCCACAGCTGAGAGCAGTGGGGACAGAGTGAGGGAGGATCGCCGCTTAAAACATGTCGATGGCTAAAAAGACAGTGCCCTATCCGCAGTCTAGTTAAAATTACCTCCTCCCGACGACGCGTTCGGGAGGAAGAGGTCCAAGCACAAGGAAGAGCTTTCACGTCCCGCAATTTATTATGGGGAGGTGTCGACCAATGTGCGTGCCATAAATGAACAACACGACGACATAAAACGCTCCGTAGATCGGCGAAGGGAATCGATTGAATAGCTGGCCGAAGAAGAGAGACTGCAGCCTTGGCTGCAATATCGGCCGCCTCATTTCCACAGATACCAAAGTGTCCCGGGAGCCAGAGGAACGCCACTGAGACGCCCCCCAGGTGGAGCAAGCGCAGACAGTCCTGAATCCGGTGGACCAGAGGGTGCACAGGGTAAAGAGCTTGGAGACTGAGGAGAGAGCTGAGAGAATCTGAGCAGATAACGTACTGTATCCGCTGATGGCGGCGGATGTAGTGGACAGCCTGGAGAAGAGCGTAAAGCTCCGCAGTATAAACCGAACACTGGTCGGGAAGCCGAAATTGATTTGGGGTGTCGCCAACAATATAGGCACTCCCTACACCTAACGATGTTTTCGAGCCGTCGGTGTAAATAAATGTGGCTTCCGTCATTTGTACACAAAGAGCAGCAAATGCCCGACGATAAACAAGTGAAGGGGTACCATCATTGGGAAATCGACAAAAGTCACGGAGCAGGCAGATCCGGGGACGGAGCCAAGGCGGTGCTGTACCCCAAGTTGTCAAGAAGGTAAATCTAGCTGCGATTCATTAAACCAACCGGAAGTTTTGTCTAAGACGTCTTGTATCTCCTCCAGTCACTCTGCTTCGACATCTTTGCGCACACCACAGCGTCATCAGCAAACAAGCTAATGGCTTCCGTATACCACTTCATTGTCAGCAACCCAGGAGGCGTTCGTTGCCCACAGGCAGACCGTGACATCCCTGGCTGTTTGCTGAGACAGCGGCGGCTGCAGCGATGTTGCTGACGTAGATCGTCTTGTCATTTTGGTGCCATGAGCCCAAACCAGGCTGCGCAGTACCGCCGGCATTCTGTTGCGCTGGTGGCAAAGGCGCTGACCTCATGTCGAAATCAGGATTTCGTCGATAGTTTTCGCACCAGAGAGCGGTTCTAGGCGCTACAGTCTGGAACCGCGCGAACGCTACGGTCGCAGGTTCGAATCCTGCCTCGGGCATGGATGTGTGTGATGTCCTTAGGTTAGTTAGGTTTAAGTAGTTTTAAGTTCTAGGGGACTGATGATCTCAGATTTTAAGTCCCATAGTGCTCAGAGCCATTTTTTTGCACCAGACCATCAGAATTATGGGATTTCTGTCATCAGTCCTCTTTATCGACGAATGGACATTTACCATAACTGGCATCATCAATCTGCATAATCGTTATTTGTGGGATACAGAAAATCCTCGGGAAATGGTTGAGGCGTCTCAACAGCGTGGGTTGAGCATCAATATGTGGGCAGGGATCATTGGCGACCACATGCTTGGACCGGCTATTTTTCCAAAACGCCTAAACGGAGGAAAGTATCTGACTTCATTTACCCGGGACCATTGTGAATGCTGCTGTCTACGTTCAACTTTTGCTTAAGTTGCGTAGTGACCTTCAAGATAAACCTCTCAACATTAATGCAGACGGTGACAATCTTCTTCATGACAGAACTCGCTCCCATGCTGCTGCTCCTGTTCGTGAGAAAATCGCCAAACTTGGGAGGGATGTACGCCAGCATCCGCCATAAAGTCAGGACCTTGCACCGTCAGACGTTCATTTGTTTGGTCCCATGAAGAAATTGCTGGTTGGCCAATGCTTTGCAACAGATGCGAAAGTGAAATCGGCAGTCTGCAGACCGCTACTAAGAATAAGAGCATTTTGAAACTGGTTCCAGGATGGGAGAAAGGTGTTGACAAAGTTGGTGATCTACTTCTACATCTACATCATACTCCGCCAGCTACCTAATGGTGTGTGGCGGAGGGTATTTTCGGTACCACTATCTGATCTCTCCGAACCTGTTCCACTCGTGAAC
Source organism: Schistocerca serialis cubense (assembly GCF_023864345.2). NCBI lineage: Eukaryota > Metazoa > Arthropoda > Insecta > Orthoptera > Acrididae > Schistocerca > Schistocerca serialis. The sequence continues at coordinate 579,216,150 of NC_064645.1, read as the reverse complement.
AGTGCATGGGAAGAATGATTATCGGTAAGCCTCTGTACTGGCTCTAATTTTTTCGAATTTTCTCCTCGTGGTCAATACGCGAGATGTATGTGGGTGGAAGTGATATGTTGCTCGACTCCTCCTGAAACGTGCTACCCCAAAATTTCAATAATAAGTCTCTCCGTGTTGCACAACGCCTCTCTTGTAACTTCTGCCAGTGGAGTTTGTTAGAATTTCCGTAACGCTCTCTTCCCGGCTAAACTATCCCGTGACGAAATGCGCCGCTCTTCGTTAAATCTCCTCTATCTCCTCTATCAGTAATACCTGATAGAGCTCCCAGACAGGTGAACAATACTGAAGAATCGACCCTACAAGCGCTTTATAAGCCTCTTCTTCCGTGGATAGTTACGCCTAGATATTTTACTGTAGACGCCTGTCTCCAGCTGTTTGCCATCAATAGTGGAGCTGCACAGTAGTTGATTTCCTTTCCTGCGTATGTACAATATGTTACATTTATTTACGTTCAGGGTCAACTGCCAGGGTATGTACCATTCACCAATTCTCTGCAGGTCGTTCTGCAAATTCTTACTATCTTCTGGCGTTGCTACTTTGGTTCAGACAGCTGCATCATCTGCGAATAGCCTTAAAGAGCATCCAACAGTTTCTACTAGATCGTTTATATACATTGTAAACAGCAACGGTCCTATCACACTTCCCTGAGGTATTCCGGATATTTCCTTTACATATGTCGATTTTGTTCCGTTAAGAGCGACGTGCTGAGTTCTATCTGCAAGAAAGTCTTTAATCCAATAGCAAGTCTGCTCCGATACTCCCTGAGATCGTATTTTTTCCATTAAGCGGCGATACGGGACGGTGTCTCTACGAAATACTCTGCCTGGATTGCTTGAGAATGCGCTTTTCGCAATACGACACATCATGTGGTTTCTGCATGACGGAGCACCACCCCACTTCCGCATAACAGTTTGCCGACACCTCAAGAATATCTTCCCGGGCGTTGGATAGGACGCGCAGGCCATGTAACATGGCATGCTAAACTCTTTGGATTTTTGCCTCTGTGGGCATTTGAAAAGCGTTGTTGATGCTGAACCAGTTCCTGATGTACAGATGAACAGACTCTTCAGCAGTGTGTTCACAACGCCTGTGACCCTGTTTGGAGAGGGGTGGGAACTTGCGAAAGAGTGCGGCAGTCCATGATGCGACGTGTGGACGCATCCCATGAAGGCCGCTTTGAACATGACCTGGATGTGATGTAGCTCTGTACTGTGTTCCAGGAAGATTTGTTCTCGTTGCAAGCACACCGTCCGTTTCCGGACACGTATTCAAAGAATCTTTTTCCCACCATTTGCAGTCAGGAATCCGTTCCTGCAGTTTATCGCTTTTGCTAATGTTCCTCCTATACATCTGATCACCAGTGACGGATTTAAATGGAGTGAATGAAGGACAGTTGACAATTGCTGGCTTCACTACAGAAAGAACTCGCTGGCGATGTCGACAACGTGTGACAACGTGCACAGTAAAACACCTGTTAGACTCTGACAGGCGAGCCGGCGCATGCGCATCGACTGCCGCAGTGCTGTAGCCCAGCCGCGATGGGGCGGCCCGAGTGGAGAGGGGCGTGCAGCGCAACACTTGTTCATGCAAATGCGGCGCTGCCAAACACCGCGCCCCGGATCGGCCGGCTTCTTGAATTATTCATGGCGCGCGCGCCGGACGCGCTCCTACCGCTAACAATTGCGCCGGAAATTGGCGAACGCCGCCCGTACAGGCCGTATCGGAAAGGGCGCGCTAGGCAACGAGCTATACGCGAGCACTTCAGGCTCTTCCGATTGCGGGGAACTTGGTTCAAAATCAGTGAGTCACGTAACAAATCTGAGATGGGATTCCTCTCACTGGCTAAGGTTTGGCACGCATTGTATCAGATTGTCGATTCCAGTGCGTAACCCTCAGCCTTGTCTGTTTACATTGCTTAATTTATCGCTTGTCCCACTCCACCTCGCGGCGTTGCGTTGACTCATTAAAGTACATCTACATCTCCATCTACATCTACATGATTACTCTGCAGTTCACAATTAAGTGCCTGACAGAGGGTTCATCTGACGACCTTCAAGCCATTTCTGTACCGTACCACTCTCAAACAGCGTGCGGGAAAAACGAACACGTAAATCTTTTCGTGTGAGCTTTGATTCCTCTTATTTTATTATGATGATCATTCCTTCCCATGTCGATGGGCGTCAAAAAAAATTTTCACACTCTGAGGACAAATCTGGTGGTCCAAATTTCAGAAAAAGATCCTGCCGCAACGTTAATTGTCTTTGCTTTAATGAATGACACCCCCAATTCGCGAATCATATCCGTGTTAATCTCTCCCCTGTTTCACGATAATACAAAACGAGCTGCCTTTTTTTCCGACGTCCACTGTCAACCCTATCTGTGTGGATCCCACACCGCACATCAATACTCCAGAAGAGGGCGCACAAGCGTCGTGAAAGCAGTCTCTTTAGTAAACCTGTTTCATTTTCTAAGAGTTCTACCGATCAATCACAGTCTTTTGTTTGCCTTCGCCACAACATTATTTGTTTGATAGTTTGGATTCATTATTCGTAATTCTAATACCTAAGCATTTAATTGAATTTACAGTCTTTATATTATTGTTTTTTATCCTGCAACCAAAATTTAGCGAATTTCTTTTAGTACTCATGTGGCTAAATCCACACTTTTCATTATTTGGAGTTAATTGCCATATTTTTCACCATGCAGAAACCTTGTCTAAATGGTTTTGCAATTTGTTTGGATCGTGTGATGACTTTATAAAAATGGTTCAAATGGCTCTGAGCACTATGGGACTTAACATCTGTGGTCATCAGTCCACTAGAGCTTAGAACTACTTCAACCGAACTAACCTAAGGACATCACACACATCCATGCCCGAGGCAGGATTCGAACCTGCGACCGTAGCAGTCGCGCGGTTCCGGACTGAGCGCCTAGAACCGCTAGACCACCGAGGCCGGCGATGACTTTATAATAGTAAGTGTATCGTTAATGCACACTTCCCAGAGTGATGACCAGAAGCTCCGTATACTGAACAATATTCAGCTAATAACCATCCTGAGTTTCCAGAACACTGAATGAGAAAACTGGCTGTACGTTGTCTAGAAATAACAGCCATTTTCTTTTATAGTTTTATGAGCGAAGCAAATGTGGATCACGTATTTCATATTTTAATCACCTTTCTTGACGAATTAGTCGATCTTATAAGCTGTCTATATTATATAATTGAATCTAGTGGACGTTGCAATCCTATAGAATGTTGCGGTGATGTAAATGCCCTCCTTTCTCTCTGAATTTTGACCCATACAAATACTATTACAACACTATCTGCCTTTACTTCATGAATAATTTAACAAATAGAAACATACTTAGCACATAAGTGAAATCGGACATCTAGATTACCTAAAACTGTGTAATGAACAAGAAGCGACCTTGTCAAAGGGAGCAGAAGAGCGCTCGTAGGTTCAGGCACTCTCTTTCCCTTGGGTTGTAAAACTTCCCCTAAAGGCGGAAGAATCAGCAATTATCAACTGCATGAGGCTGCAGAAGGCAATCGAAACCACTGCATTAAAGGCACATGTTTCGTCTAATTGAAATAAGTGTCCTGATGATCTCTCCATTGGCAAAGATTGCGAATCCCTTTCGGATCTCCAAGAGTTGACTGCCAAGGCGGAGGTGACCATGAGAAGAAGACTGAATAACCAACGTTGAGCAAGTTAGAGTGTGGAATATAATGAGTTTGAACACGGCAGGGAAACTAGAAAATCTGAAAAGAGAAATGTAAACAAATGCATATATAGTGGGATCAGTGAAGTGAAACTGAAAGAGGACGCGGTTTTCTGGTCAGATGAGAATAGGGAAGCTATCAGTTAGATTACATCATGTCAGTTGGATTACATTAAGGTCAGGCAGAGATTCTGAAATCGGATTTTAGATTGTAAAGCGTACGCGGGAGCAGATATAAACTTAGATCACAATGTAGAGTAGGATGAAGTTTAAAACAGTAGTCGTGAAGAATCACTGCGCAAAGAAACGGGATACGGAAGCACTAAGGAATGATAAGATACTCTTGAAGTTCTCCAAAGCTATAGATACTGTGATAAGGAATAGCTTAGTAGACAATTAATTTGAAAAGGAGTAGATATCTCTAAAAACTGCCATCACAGAATTTGGAAAGGGAAACATAAGTACTGGGAAAGTAACAGCGAAGAAACCGTGGATGACAGAAGCAATACATCAGCTAATAGCCAAAAGAAGAAGTACAAGAATGTTTAGGAGAATAACAGAAGCAATACATCAGATGATAGCCGAAAGAAGGAAGTAGAAGAATTTTTAGGGAAATTCAGGAATACGATAATAAAGTCACTATGGAATGAAATAAATAGGAACTGCAGGGAAGCTAAGGCGAAAAGGCTATATGAAAAATGTGAAGGAATAGAAAAAGGAACGATTGTCGGAAACACTGATTCTGCGTACAGAAAAGTCGAAACGAAACTAACAGCAAGTGTGGTAACATTAAGAGTGCAACTGTAATTCCACTGTTAAATGCAGAGAAGAGAACGAATTAGTGGAAGGAGTACACTGAAGGCCTCTAAGATGAGATGAACTTAGCTGATGACATAACAGCAGAAGAAAGAGAGCTCGACAGGGAAGAGAGAGGGGATCCAATATTAGAATGAGAATTTAAAAAGACTTTGGAAGAGCTAAGTTCAAATAATGCAGGAGGGATGGATAACATTCCAACGTAATTTGTACAGCCATCGGAGGAAATGGCACATAACGACTATCCAGTGTGGTGTGCTGCTGCTTCCCGAGCGCGAAGGCGCGCCGTTCCCCGGCACAAACCCGCCCGAGGGGGCGGTCCACTGGGGGCCGAACCGCACAATAACCCTGGGTTCGGTGTGGGGCGGGGGTGGGGTGAAGTGGACTGCTGTAGCCTGTTGCGGGCTTGTGAACCACAGAGGGCTATGACGGGACGAAGCCTCTCCGTCGTTTCTTGGTCCCCGGTTCAATACACGCACAATAAACACACACAGGGTGGTGTGCCAGAATGTAAGAGGCTGGCGATGTACCATCAGATTTTCGGAAGATCATCGTCCACATAGTTCCAAGGATTGCAGGAGCCGAAAATTGTGAGAATTATCGCACAATCAGCTTATCAGCTGACAATTATATACAAAACAAAGGGAAAGAAAACATAGGGTTAGAGAGATGTTCAGTTTCGCTTCAAGGAAGCTAAAGCACCAGAGAGGTAATTCTGACACGGCATTTGATAATGGAAACAAGACCTAATAAAAATCAGGACACGTTCATAGGCTTTGTCGACCATGAAAAAGCTTTCGAAAGTGTAAAACGGTGCAAGACGTCCGAAATTTTGAGAAAAATATGGGTAAGCTATAGGGAAGGACGCGTGAAATATAATACGTATAAGAATCAAGAGGGAACAATAAGAGTGGAAGACCAAGCACGAAGGGATAGGATTAAAAAGGGTGTAAAACGTGATGTAGCCTTTCGGCAGTACTGTTATCTGTATATATCGAAGAAGCAATGCGGAAAATAAAAGATACGGAATGAACAGTCTAATGAGTACAGAATATGGATTTGAGAGTTAATTGAAAAAAGACGAAAGTAACGGCAAATAGCAGAAATGAGAACAGCGGGAAACTTAACATTTATTTATTTATATAATTGTGTGGCTAGCGCCCCCCGTCGGGCAGACCGTTCGCCGGGTGCCGGTCGTTCAATTTGACGCCACTTCGGCGACCTGCAGTTGATGAGGATAATAGGAGGACGATGAGGACAACACAACAACCAGTCCGTGGGCAGAGAAAATTCCCCGACCCAGCCGAGAATCGAACCCGGGCCCAGAGGATTGACAATCCTTACGCTGACCATTCAGCTACCGGGGGCGGACAACTTAACATCAATTTGATGATTATGAAGAAGATGAAGTTACGGAATTCTACTACTTACGTAGCAAAATATCCCATAATGGAGGGAGCAAGGAGGATATAAAAAGCAGACTACCGCGGACAAAAGGGGCATTCCCTGCCAAGGTAAGTCTGCTAGTATCAAACACAGGCCTTAACAGGAGGAAGAAATTTCTGAGAACGTACGTCTGAAGCACAGGATTTTATAGTAGTGAAGCATGGAGTGTCGAAAAACCTGAACTAAAGAGAGACGAAGCATTTCGGACGGGGTACTACAGACGAATGTTGAAAATTAGGTGGGCTGATAAGGTAAGGAATGAGGAGGTAGGCCGCAGAATCGGAGAGGCAGGAAATGTATTGAGAACACTGACAAGAAGAAGGAACAAGATGATAGGACATGAGTTAAGACGTCAGGGAATAACTTCCACGGTACTAGGGAAAGCTGCAGAATGTAAAAACTGTACAGGTTGGAATGTATCCAACAAATAATTGAGTATGTAGGTTTCCAGTGCTATTCTGAGACGAACAGGTTTCCACAGGAGATAATTCGTGACTCAAAAACAAGAGTGCGCTTCCTATCATAAAAACTATCACATTATCATATAAAAGACAAAACTTCTGCTTTGAGCAAGATCAAGATCTTAGCTATGCAGAATTTTCGTAGAATTTGCAAGGAACCTGGCATATTAACTATTGGTTCGAAGATTTCGACAGAAACTTACGTTCTGGAACCTGGAAGAAATCTACTGAAAATGCTGAAAGCAAACTCATGCTCTCTAAACGTCTGTACCACATTAAAAACAGTTCTCATTGGAGAGATAGCCATGCTGAAGGCCAAACATCAGAGTAGGATCCCCTTGATGAATAATGTGTAAGTCTGTTGCCATACTGCAACTTGACAATAATCAACATGTTGTCGTTGTTGTTGTTGTCCTCAGTCCGAAGACTGGTTTGATGCCACTCTCCATGCTACTCTGTCCTGTGCAAGCCTCTTCATCTCCGGATAACTACTGCAACTTACATCCTTCTGAATATGCTTCCTGTATATAGTTCTTTCTCAATTTCTACAATTTGCACCCCCCCACACTTTCCTCCAGTGCTTAACTGGTGACTCCTTGATGTCTCAGGTTGTGGCACATGCTCGTATTCTTCCCAATTCGGAACCTCCTCATTAGTTTCGTGATCTACCCATCTCATCTCCAGCAATGTTTTGTAAGTATTCTTTCAAAAGCTTCTATTCTCTTTTAGTCTAAAAAGTTTATCGTCCATGTTTTACTTCCATAAACATCTACACTCCACACAAATACTTTCAGAAAGGCCTTCTTAAGGCTTACATCAATATTCGATGTTAACAAATTTCTGTTCTTCAGAAATGCTTTCCTTGCCATTGACAGACTACCTCCATATTCTCTCTACTTCGGCCATAATCAGTTATTTTGCTGCTCAAATAGCAAAACTCATCTATTACTTTCAGAGTCTTGCTTCCTAATCTAATTCCTTCAGCATCACCTGATTTTATAGGACTGCATTCCATTACCCTTGTTTTGCTTTTGTTGATGTGCATTTCATGTTTTCCTTTCAAGACACTGTCCATTCCGTTTAGCTTCTCCTTCAAGTCCTTTGCTGACTAACAGAATTACCCCAAAGTTTTCATTTCTTCTTCATGAATTTTAATTCCTACAACAGATTTTTCTTTGGTTTCCTATACTGTTCGCTCAGAGTACAGATTGAAGAACATTGAGAAGGAAGTAAGAGGGGATTACAGCCTATCCTCAATCACTGCTTCCCTTTCATACCCCACGACTCTTATAACTACCGTCTGGTTTCTGTAGAAGTTAGAATAGTGTTTCGCTCTCTATATTTTACCTCTACTACCTCCAGAATTTCAAAGAGAGTGATCCACTCAACATTATCAAAAACTTTCACTATGTCCACAAATGCTATAAATTTAGGTCTGTCTTACCTTCTAAGAGAAGTCGTAGGTTAAGTATTGCCTCACGTGCTCCTACATTTCTCTGGAATCCAAACAGATTTTCCCCAAGGTCAGCTTCTACCGGTTTTTCCACTCTTCTGTAGAGAATTTCTGTTATTATTTTGCACATGAATTATTAAACTAATAGTTCTGTAGAATTCAAACCTATCAGCATTTGCTTTATTTGGAATTCGAATTATTACATTCATAGACTGAAGGCTTTCACGACGGGACGACATAGCTGCTGGTAAACCTCATCACGGGTTACTTTGACCCCTTTCCTCCAGTATTTACGTCGCTTTCGGAAGACCGACCGGTCAGTCGGCAAGGCTCAGCGGAGGAGCGCCTCTGAGGATGTCCAGCGCAGTCCTGGACGAAACGTCAGGAACAGAAGAGTTTCTTGGAGCACGACGCTACATGCCGAAAGGTTTACCAGCAATTATTACATCGAAGTAAAAATCTTCTGGGTTATTAGGCCACATCATATTTTACTTAAAAGAATCGACGTTTCGACCCCTCTGGATCTTCTGGTGTCCACTATTGATAGAACACTGTCAGAGACGAGTGTCGCGTCCTCTTATAAAGGGGAGATTTCTCGCGTTCGTGCTGGAGAAGTGATAGCATTCGCTAAAATTCATATGGCTACCGTTGGTGAGCCATAGTCATAGGAAAATATACCCGCTCTGATGCAGAAGAAGGGGCGTTGTTGAATACCATTGAATACCATTGGCGGCCCATCGTCATTGTATAGAGAGACACTATTTGACACTTAGACTGGAGAAGCGTTATTGGTTGAAATTTCTGCGCCGGCCGGAGTGGCCGAGCGGTTAAAGGCGCTACAGTCTGGAACCGCACGACCGCTACGGTCGCAGGTTCGAATCCTTCCTCGGGTATGGATGTGTGTGATGTCCTTAGGTTAGTTAGGTTTAAGTAGTTCTAAATTCTAGGGGACTTATGACCACAGCAGTTGAGTCCCATAGTGCTCAGAGCCATTTGAACCATTTTTTTGAAATTTCTGCTACTTCTGTTGGTTGGTCGTCATCATTGGCTAGATTCGAAACGGACAGAGCAAGAGAGGGGGAATGTTTCCCCGAAATAATATTGTCCGCCGAGTTGACTTGCAGCGCGTTGTTTATGTCGCTCGCACACCGTGGCCATGTATTCACTTCCTTGATGGAGGGGAGCAACGATACCGGAAGCCTATATCCGTCCTCTATTGAATTATATGCATTCTTGGAAATTTCAACCGCTTCTCGGACCTTCCTTCTTTCGATGTTTGTTTCCTTAGCCAGTACAAGTACGTTGTTAAAATCGATGTTAGAGCCACACTTCTCACGATGTTCCGCTACTGCCGATTTTGCACTTTGTTTTAGCCGTTCGTGTTCCTTACTGCGTACCTTAACAGCTCTTCCCGTTTAGCCTATATGCATTTTTCGCAGCCACATGTCACTTGATAGACGCCTACATTGTGGAGGCAATCAGGTGCATCCGTTTTCAGTCGGAAATGCAGGCGTCTATCAAGTGAATTGTACTGGCTAAGGAAACTTAGCCAGTACACGTCACAATTAACTCTGACAGGTACTGTGAGACCCTGAAAAAACTCATACGGGCAATTCAGAACCGGGGAAGAGGAATGTTGAGCAAGGGCATACACATTCTCCATGACAACGCTCGCCCACACATCGCTCGGCAAACCGTTGCCCTCCTGCAGCAGTTTCAGTGGAACATAATCACCCACCCTATAGTTCTGACTTGAGGCCCAGTGACTATCACCTGTTCCCTAGGCTAAAAGAACATTTGCCAGGAAAGGAATTCAGCTCCGACGACGTGGTGAAAAAAGAGGTTCATAACTTTCTGAACTTCATGGTCTATGTACTTGTAAAAAAATAGGAGACTTTACGTTTGAGATTATCCTCGTAGCATTCATCCGTTATATTTGTCCGACACACAACTAAACAACGCGTTTCGAGAGACAATGTTCTCATAGTAAAGTTATAAAAAGAAAAAATTATGTTTGAAAGCTTCCAATTATTACTGTGTAACTCAAAAATATAATTACGCCAGTACAGAGTAAGGAAGTAACGCTCACACCAGAACTCTTGGAAGCTGCAGTTTAGAAATGCCTATGTCAAAAAACCTTACTTTTATCTGAGCTTTTCCTTAGTCATCAGCATGCAGCGCGTTGTAAAACAGTACCTTGCGGGCTCCGGGCTTGGAAGTATGTGTCTACATTGCTTTCCTACAGAAACTCGGAGGCAAGCCACCTTATTTGTTGATAAGGCTCTGCGTGCAAAGTATTGGTTGCACATACACCCATGTGGTGCACTATACAACGAAAGATAAAGTTGCCCTGGCTGATAAGAGAATGAAATAGCCTTGCAAGAGACTAACAACTTGAATATCGAGATATGTTATGAAAGACGATTCTAACAAACGACCTTCACGCTCTATGGGAAAACTGGGAATTGTGTTGAAAGAAAAACAATTTACTAACAATAAACGTTTACTTCTTTTGACACTGATGACTATTTCTTTTTCCTTTATACAGAGGGTAACACGTTCGTTGAATTTGTTCGTAAGACATTCATTATTCATATTTTTCCTTGTTGCACGATGTTCTCTGTATTCATCGAAGATTACATGGTACCTTTCAGAACTTGACTGATTTTGTTCCTGCATTACTTGTGAGTCGTCAGTAAATAGCAACATTAGTAATTAAGAACCTACATAAGGATTTCATTAGTGTCGATTAATTGAAAAAAGTCTACAAATTACATGTTTTCTCAAACCGTTTTGAACTTGATTTTGCTGCTCGAGCTTTCATAGAGATCAAAATATAAATTTTCAATGGCGTTTTCCCTTAGAAGGAAATACGGTATTAAAATGAATTGTCTTTCTCGAACTTCGTTCATAGTAATGGAATTCCACAACAGTAGGAAGGGTACGACCTGAGAACAAGCTACCAAATGTTCCTAGAAATTTAAGACATATAGTCACAAGCAAGAAAAACTAGTTTCTCTATAACGGTAAAATGACGTTTACGAAAGATTTACAACTGCAGAGTTTTGTAAAAAGACAGCAGCAACCACAAATAACTGTCATCGACAGTTACGGGTATCGGATAACCAGCACAGTTACGTTTTCCTGCTATGAATGAATGATTCCCCAGGGCCTAAAACGCTGATGGTGCCCGATCGAATCCGTCGAAATCCCAGAAGCTATAGTTACATAGAAGATATAATGGCGATTATTTAGTGCTGTTTGCATAGTGCTATGATGTGCTCGCTGCCCGGATTGCAGCTAGACTATCACCATACTACATTTATAGAAAGAATCGTAATCTCTCTTCAACTTCACGTTAAATACATAGTGCCGGCGTTGTTGTTTCCTGTGGGACGTTGCAAAAAGTTGGTCTCAGCATGTAAAGTAATGAAAGTGGAAGTTTACTGCTCAAGAAGTCTGATGCCACATTGCGTGTTGCACGCAAGAGCTGCTGGAATGTTTTCAGATGAAATGTTTTCACGCATGCAAGGGACAACGCAGTTCTCATTTGTTACCTTAATTAGGGAAAAGAACTTTGTAGACAATTATGATATCCAAAACGCTTTGATAAAGTAGTTAACACAGCAGCTGGAAACTTCTTTATTTTTTACTAGATAACTTTCACTGCAAATTTATGAAACGTATACGAGCAGAGCAATATATGTAAATGTAAAAAGAGATGTTGCAGCCATAATCGAAATCAGTACGAAGAAACTCCAACAGAGTTCTTCATTGTCTGTTTGATTTTCGTGGTTTTTAACAACATATAAGATCAGTTAATGTGATGGAATTACATTTTCCTGGACACATAAGAGTCTCAACGTTATCTTCGACAAGAGTAGATGCTGAATTAGTGAATTAAAAACTTGTGCTAAGGCTAAGAATTGAACCCAGGTCTCCGTCTTACTAGGCATCGAGGCATTGTGGCTTCCACAGCTCCACGGTCTACCCTAGTGCAACGCCATCTATAAACACAAATTCCAGTTCAAGCCTTCAGCCCATTTTCCGCTTTTCAAATCGTCTCTTACTGACCTGACATACCACCGCAAGTATAAACTGTTAACGCACTCCAACATCTTGTGGTACAGTAGCTTATAAAACCGGCTAGTTCATCGGCGGTTGCATATCAGCTAATGCTGGAGTATAGTGACAGGAGACACTTGTGGTGGTATACCACATCGATGAGGCCGTCGTTAAAACGGAGTCGATAGCAAATAAACAAAAACCAAACACATCTGAGTGGAGAAAAAATGAGTACAGCGTTTATTCTCCACCACAGAAAAAATTAACGACTTCTGTCCCAAATTTCCAGCAATGAGCAAGCAACAAGAAATTTGTTTCAGTGATCTTACCATTCAGGGGATTTTTCTTGTGAAAATTCAGTTTACGAATAACAAAATTAGTCTTCTACCCTTGTTGGGTACTCTTCCAACCCTTCATAGATGATAGAGAATGTATCTTTAATCAAGAGCAAAACTTGTAATCCAATTACACTAGAAGCCGGAACGGCAGCATAACTATATCTTGTTAATAGAAGCCCCTAAAGTCGTATCAAAATTAGTCGTAAATTTGCTGAGCAGCCACTTCTCGGTAAGTAACGGTAAGGACCGTCCACAGCGTTGAATTTACCGTTGACGATATTTCCCCGCGCGATGGCGCCGAAGCGCACGGAACCGTTGGCCACCGTCCAAGGCACGGAAATCACCACTTCCCGACCCGACAGCCTTTAATATCGTACCACCCACCCACGCTGGCCCTGGTGCCACAACCCCGTCCACGCCCACCGCTCTTCACCCTCCCCATCCGATTTAGCCCCTGGGACCTGCACAGTTTCTGGCCGTCACCCAGATCATAAATTAGACGGCTGTTTACTTTGAGACACATTACGACGCTGGCCCTGCCTCTAACGTCAGCTTAAGTTGAAGATATAGTAGATAAATTATTACGCGGACGATGCTGCGCTCCACCTTCGACCCTGTATATGTCCAGCCAGCCCCTTTTTTTGCTACTACTCTACATCGAAAGAGGATCTGTAACGGTGAATAGTCGATCGTAAAATAACTTATCCGGTTTCTGCGTTCTGCCAACACAGAGGAACGTCTCGTAAACATGTTGAGTACTTGGCGCAGAAACGATCCCTTGTCACGAGTTAAAAATGTGTGCCTAGCTAGACCCATCTGAAGAATACTTTGCTGAGTAGATGTAACAGATTAAAACTTTAATTTGATTCCCATCGTACATTTATCTCATTTGTGTGAAACTAATACAGTTTTTTTTAATCTTATGGGTCCTAAATGCTAAGGTCATCAGTCCCTAAGCTTACACACCACTTAACCTAAATTATCCTAAGGACAAACACACACACCCATGCCCGAAGGAAGAGTCGAACCTCCGCCGGGACCAGCCGCACAGTCCATGACTGCAGCGCCTTGGACCGCTCGGCTAATCCTGCGCGGCGCTAATACACATGATATGCAGGCTGTACCACTATTGAATCGTTTATTCCAGAAACAAGTGAAGCACCAAATTGGACAATTTAGGGAAAACAAAAACCTGTGCAACATAAGAGCTGATATTTTGGAACTGCATTTCGCATTTTTTGCTGAAAACTGTTTATATTCCTCACGGCTTTACCAAAGAAAAATTATTTTGAGAATTCTATCATTCAAGTAAACAGCACGAAACGTTGTTTCACTAAACTGGTCTGTGCAGTAAACGAGCGGAGTAAACCTACTTTAATGGTATACTTATCGAGTTTTTAGGATTTTATAATGAAATGTGTATATACCAGGAAACGGACAGTATTTTTAGGTAGCTTTATACTACATTGCTAATACAACGTAATTAAATAGATAGAATACTTGTCTATGCAGACTCACCAAGGTAGTTGCTAATCAATGGTCTTAAACAAACCTCAGTTCACGTTATGCCTATTTAGCAGGCCATTGTAAAATGTCATAAAAGTGTTCATAGCCCATCAGACAAGGATTTAGGGAATTCATACTGCGGCTTCTTGGTATTAATGGGAACCTTAATAACGAAGGAACTAGAACTCAAACCTAAGCTTGAATGGAGAGTCGTCAGAAAATAATTAAATCCGGCTGCAGTATAACACTCTATTTAAGCTTGTGAACGAAAGAATACAGATTCACATAACCGTGAATTATAGTTTTCCAGTATATCAATTATGCAGTGTAGTGCAAAATTTAAGGAATTGAGTAACTTTCGCATGATGTGTTACTGCCAAGTAAAGCAGCTGGATGTAGAGCGATTTTACGTCACGACACAATTTAATCAGCATTTACATTTGGTCACAATGGCCAAAAAGTTTAACAAATGTTTTGTCTTGCCAACAACAAAAAACCATATTTTATATCTTCATGCCTTTAAAAAACTCTTCGATACATACAAAAACATCCATAAAAACATGTCAAATTATGTCCCAGCTCTTACCGTTTCAAATAGCTATAATGCAAGAAGTGCTCTACATCTTAATACAGCCGAAAGGTAACCAAAACAGTTACCTGGTGGCCATCAAAATAAACTTCGAATCATGATAGGTCTCTTATATAGGGTACTCGGGAATTACCGTTAAGAACGCCTAGGACTTGCAGAGAGGTGTGAGTACATAACATTTTGAACAGACGGTGTCAGTTCAGATGTTTAACTCAAGAACTTCCGCTTGAGGAATTGAATTACGCGTGTCGCAGCACAGTTATTATTTAACCATTCGGACGGAAACATATCGAAACAATCACTTATCACTTAAGCACATTTGTCTGAATTAACACGTAAACGTTACGTTATGTAAGTACAGAATGCTGGGTTCTGTTTTTGTTTTGTAATAATGGAAACACTAAGAGTTTATGTTAATACAAAAAAAGGTGCTTAGGTAAAAAACCTATGTTTCGTTATGGTTCCTTTAGAATCTTTACCTAACAATTATACTGCGTCGAGCCTAATTCAACACCAAAGCAGAAGTGGAGGAATTAGACATCCGCACTGAAACCGTCGTAGAACGGAAACGGTACGTTTTCGGACATGGGTTCCTATTCAAACTATTGTATTCTCACTTCCCTTATACAAGGCCAAGACGTTTATAACGAGACTTCCCGAATACTCTGTATGCATGGCACCATCTGAAAACATTTTCAGCACTATCAGCACAAACAAAAAATTTGAAGAAACAAAAGGTGACCCTTTCCGTAACTCAAGAAACACCAAACTCTTTTTATATCACTTAAAAACATACGTAATAAACAACGGAAAATCCAATTAAATAAGGAAATGGACAAGGGAAATCTTGTCATTTTAAACAAACCCCTCACTTTTACTAGAAGCAAATACACTAATGAATTAGCGGTATGAGAAGACACTAAAGGGTTGCGATACTTGGCACAAATGTCGAAAAAGACAGTGACAAAACAATGTCACCCATACATTGATGAACCAGACTGCCTCCTTAGCAATGACACAATAGCTATCACAGAACGCCGCTTAAACACTGTCAGTACACGTCACACTGCTGTACCATCACGCTGCAGTAAAGAGGACAACAAACAAATAGTCTCTCCCAGAAGAGATGGTCTGTGAACCATAACAACAGACCGTAGTTTCTCTCTGGCGATCGCAGATGAGACGGTTATTTGTCTCCTTGCAACAACAGCAGCAAAACCGTGATAGAATGTTCCCGTCTCTTCCGCATCCATCCAAAATGTCAACTTTAGCATGGACCGGTGCACTGTAGTTCGTACACGGCAGTGAGAAGATAGTAGGCAGAGACCCTGCTGTCACTGCCTGTGATTCCGCGCCATCCATACTGGCATTGTTTAAAAAATGGTTCTAATGACTCTGAGCACTATGGGACCTAACTTCTGAGGTCATCAGTCTCCTAGAACTTAGAACTATTTAAACCTAACAAACCTAAGGACATCAGACACATCAATGCCCGAGGCAGGATTCGAACCTGTGACCGTAGCGGTCGCGCTGTTCCAGACTGTAGCGCCTAGAACCGCTCGGCCATCCCGGCCAGCATACTGAAATTGTACTCCACGCTTGACGGAGAAAAAATACAGGCACACAGTCTGCATTTGTTGGCGATATCTGTGCGCCATCCATCTGGACGCCGTACACTACATAAGGCACCACGTAAATGACAAACAGGCGGCCTGCCCATGTCTCTCAGCATACGCGCACCTGGGAGACTCCCTACACAAGCTGCCTGTTCCCAAATACACTTCATCCAGGGCCGTGTTGACTTCCCTGTCCGCACGCTGACTGTTGGTGAGGCCTTGCACTGGCCGACGCTGCTCCACTTCCGCCTCGCTCACAGATAACGCTCACCACATAGCAATCGTGACAAGCTCCTCTGGTACAGACGGCGGAGACGTCGCTGAATAGCTCAACAGACCGTAGTACATGCATGCTCTGCATTGCGCTCCCATGCTGGCCACATGATTCGTAACGAGTTCTTGTGGTAGGGTCTTTCATTCGCCACTAGTGCGGTTGATAGCTAGACTCAGGCTCATAAATTAAGGATAATTGCAGAATGTGGTACCACACAAAGTGACACTACACAAAGCTGGTTCTAATAGCATAGGCACATAAGGAACACACACGACACACATCTGTAAGTACACGACATTGGAGGTAAATTAATGAAACGGTCCCGAAACACATGTGCTACAAAACGCCACAGTTTCCTGCTCATGTACCCCGACATCAATATGGGATATGATCACCATGCACACGTACACAGACCGCACAACGCGTTGGCATACTCTGGATCAGGTCGTCCCGAAACGCATGTGCTACAAAACGCCACTGTTTCCTGCTCATGTAACCCGACATCAATATGAGATATGATCACCATGCACACGTACACAGACCGCACAACGCGTTGGCATACTCTGGATCAGGTGGTCGAGCAGCTGCCGAGGTATAGCCTCCCATTCTTGCACCAGTGCCTAGCGGAACTCCTCAAGTGTCCTAGGGGTTGGAAGACGTGCAGCGATACGTCGACCGAGAGTATCCCATACGAGCTCGATGTGGTTTACGTCGGGAGAACAGGCAGGCCACTCCATTCGCCTGGTATCTTCTGTTTCAAGGTACTTCTGCACGATGGCAGCTCGGTGGGGCCGTGCGTTATCAAACATCAAGAGGAAGGTGGGACCCATTGAACCCCTGAAAAGGCGGACATGCTGGTGTAAAATGACGTCCCGATACACGGGGTGCACGTGCACCATTCATAATCCCACCCCACCCCACCTCCACACAGGTCCCTTTCAAGTACATTAAGGGGTTCGTATCTGGTTCCTTGTTCACGCCAGATAATAACCCGGCGAGAATCACTGTTCAAACTATACCTGGACTCGTCCGTGAACATAACCTGGGGCCACTGTTCCAATGACCATGTACTGTGTTCTTGACACCAGACTTTACGGGCTCTCCTGTACCAGGGGTCAGTGGAATGCACCATTCAGGTCTCTGGGCGAATAAGCCATGTCTGTTCAGTCGTCTGTAGACTGTGAGTCTGGAGACAACTGTTCCAGTGGCGGCGGTAAGGTCCTGAACAAGGCTACCTGCAGTGCTCCGTGACTGTCTGCGGGCACTGATGGTGAGATATCGGTCTTCTTGTGGGGTTGTACACTGTGGACGTCCCGTACTGTAGCGCCTGGACACGTTTCCTGTCTGCTGGAATCGTTGCCATAATCTTGAGATCACAGTTTGTGGCACACGGAGGGCCCGTGCTACTGCCTGCTGTGTTCGTTGTTTGTTTTTTTGGGGAAGGAGACCAGGCAGCGAGGTCATCGGTCTCATCGGATTAGGGAAGGACGGGGATGGAACTCGGCCGTGCCCTTTCAAAGGAACCATTCCGGCATTAGCCTGGAGTGATTTAGGGAAATCACGGAAAACCAAAATCAGCCTCCAGTAGCTCTAGTATTCTACCCCTCATAACGTCATCAATATGTGTTCCTTGAGCCATTTTCAACACACAGTCACCATTAGCACGTCTGAAAACATCTGCACACTTACTCGCTGCACCGTACTCTGGCATGCACCAACACACGTCTGCGTATGTGGACTGCTGCCAGCGCCACCGTGTTACGACCGCAGGTCAAATGCACCGCATGGTCATACCCCGAGGCGATTTAAACCCGCAAACAGCCCACCATAGCGTCGTTTCACCATGTATCAGCATTATCCTTAATTTATGAGCATGATTGTAGTTGTTGGATGGCCGTTGGTGCATGTGGACACGCTGCAGTATATCTCCTCATTGCATCCCACGCTAGCTCGATGGGAGTTAAGTCCGGAAAACTGCCAGGGCAGTCCATTCTACGGATATCCTCTCGTTCCAGGAGCTCCTCCGCCTGCCGCGCTCTATACAGTCACGCATTCTCATGCATAAAAATTAAATTATGACCGAATGTTCCCCTGAAAAGACGTACAGGAGGAAGAAAAGAATGTCACAATAAAGTCGGCAGGTGAATTTACCGTGTTAAAAAATTTTGGAGGTCAGTACGTAAATGTAGTATTAGCTCCCCACACGATGATACCTGGATCACCAAAACCGTTACGTTGGACAATGTTCCTGAGTGCAGTGCGCGTCCCCACCGCTCGTCATATCAAAGTATGTTCATGTTCACCAATGTTAATGAATGTCCTGTCGTCTGAGAAGAGCACACGAACTCACTCCGCGTTAGCCCAGTCCCTAAGGAATGAGGTTGATTTCTGGAACTGTTAAATCAACGGCCACGTACTGGTTACCGGTGCTATGTAATATCCTGCCCCCGGACCTGCGTAGAAAAGCGGCCCTACTGCACGAATTCAGAAAGATTGAGACAAAACCAGAACTACCAATTAAAGAAGAATTCTCACAACTGCGACACACTCGATTGAAATCAAGAAAGCCACCCACACGCATAGCTGAGCAGCTTCAAAATAATAACTATGACCACATGAAACAATGGAGATTAGATTGGAACCAAAAGACAAATGACCAACTACAGACCTGGTTTGAGAGCTACAACTGCAACATCTCTGGAATGGAACTAACACGGAAATCATGGTCCGCATTAAATCGAATACGTACTGGACATGGCAGGTGTGCGGATTCACTACACAAATGGGGAAGAGTGATGTCACCAGAATGCGACTGCGGTGTCCCTAGACAGACGGCCCAACACATCCATGGTGAATGCTCCTTGCGAGCATATGCAGGGAACTGGTCCGACTTCCTGGAGGCATCCCCATCGGCGCTAGAATGGATCTCAAACCTCGATATAACCTTTTAACTGACCAATATAAACATAAATTATATTTATGATTGTTATAAGATTTTAATGTCTAACACTTGACGCATTAATGTTGCATGTATAGCCACACGCTAAATAAATAAATAAGCTCTAGGCACCATCGCAAACGGCCTCGCCGATGTGCGGGCGTCAGCAGAGCACAATGTACTGGTCATCGAGCAAAGAGCTCACTACCACTCAGTCTCTGCACCACTGTGGAGCGAGAGATTGCATGCCTTGGAGTTCTGTTGAATGTGTCTACAGTTGCACCTACTCTGTGACGTAGGGACTTCTGGCCTGTTTCACAACGTAGCGACTACCTGCTGTAATAGATGACCATGGTCGACCACCTCCACTTCCTCGGGCAGCATTGTCTGTGCTTCGGAACGTTCCTCACAACTCTGAATCAATGCTTGATTCCTCTCCTACACTCGTCACAATTCGTCCTTCTCCCAGTTTCCCTATTATACTTCTCCCTGTGAAGTCGTCCAATTGATGCCTCCGGGCCACGCTGTAATAAAAAACATTACCACAGTGCACAGTAACTGCTGACTGTTTGACACACACCATCTTCTGCCGTTCCTTCAACTGCCTCATGTTGCGGGGCTGGCTCGATTTGGCGCCACAATCACGCTGACCTCACACCAAGTGATGTACTACTTTCTGTGCACAACTAAGAGACCTCTGGCAAAATTCTTCGGCATTTTCGTTCATTTTCAACACGTAGTTAATACTTGTATGTTATGTTTCTTTATCTTACTTGGCCTAATTTTTTGCGAAGCAGTATATTATATTTATAAACTTACTTTTTGTGATGATTGGGCCCAGTTGGTGCATAAGTGAGAAGTAGGATCTGTTTTCAGGTGACTGAAAGCTGACTACATGATTTCATCGATATGTGGCTTCACTATCACTATTACAGTGTGTTCCTGTAACAAGATTCATTGTATGTGGATGGCTTGAATCTCTTCTCTACCAGAGGATACCCCAGAGTTTGTAAGATTTCTGTGTAATTGACACCACCACATTCTAAGACTTTTGAAATCTTATTACGAAGCAAATTTCTTTACTGGCTTCAAATTTAAGCTGAATTTATTTTTCCGGTCTATAAAGTCGTTTCAGATTTTCTGCAGACACTATATAGCCCCAAAGCCTGCCACACGGTGAATACGTGTTACCACACGTAAAGAAGTTGCAGCTGATGTTGCCAAACAGCCGTTTGTCACAAGTGTTCATTAAATTCTATCAACTGCGTGGTTTTTGTTTTGGCCTGATGGACCATCACTACAAAGGATCACTTTCTGTACTGTATTGGGTACCTCAGTCTCTATGTCATTCAATAAAAAACAGCACGCTTCGTCTGGGGAATTACTATTTCCATGGCTATTAATTACGTTAACCTATAACTGCCGCATGTAAAAAAAATTCTCTACTAGAACATTGGGGAGCGTAAATTATGGATGTGATCAAAACATGAGGCAGTAATTTCTTCGTTGTGGTTTTTAGAAGCTTGTTGCCCGCTACTATTAAATATTTTTGCTTTCCTCTTGTGTCAAATGGTTCAAATGGCTCTAAGCACTATGGGACTTAACATCTGAGGTCATCAGTCCCCTAGACTTAGAACTACTTAGACCTAACTAACCTAAGGACATCACACACATCCACACCCGAAGCAGGATTCGAACCTGCGACCATAGCAGCAGCGTGGTCACGGACTGAAACGCCTAAAACCGCTCGGCCACAGCGGCCGGCCTTCTTGTGTCAATATGCAGTGCGTTTATCACTGTCATTCAATGGCTCAACCATAAATTTTGATCCTATGTACATTGACTACGTATCTCAACCCGTCATACGCCGAACAAGTACCCGAAGTTTTCATGAAAACGAGAATAGCAATAATGATACTTGATTATATCTTCCAATATAGGGTTGCTATTAATCAATGTGTCATGAAGTTTTATGATATTTAAACTAGCACCGAAATGCTTTTTGATTTTCCACCATAATGGGCAACTCTAACTTCAAATTTTACAACAAGATAATGGAGACGCTCACAAATGTTGGGAGGAATGGCATACACAACTCCTGTTCTGACTCTCGTATATTTAGGGATAGCATTTTGAATTAATAATGCATATTCACCTTATGCTTTATGTGAAATACCATGGACTTCCATACACACATTTTTGCAGACATCCTTAATACACCGCCAATCTTTAAGTTACAATTGTAAGAATGATTTCTTTCAAAACTCCCTTCAATAGGTCCACCACTTTCTTTTTTTAACTCTTAGATTGATCTTTTTCTCCCCACATGCGCGTAACTTCAGTAATCTCAACGAAAGTCTGAATATAGGTATCTCGAGAATTTTTGTCATCAACAGAATCAGAATATTTGCATGTTTAATTCATGTTGTCCTCGATAACGTTTAAATAACATTTTTCTTTTGATTAAAAAGTGAGAGTACTGGGCTTGGTTTCATGAGGCATTTCCCTGTATGAGTAGAAAACATAACACGTACCGTGGTATTTCATACCGATACCACCCCACTTGCGTCATGCTGTTGGTGACGGAATTGCAAGTTTCCGTACGAAGACAATAGTTGTCACTCGGGATCTGGCGGGCCCATTGGCGTGAACCTGCTGAGACACGCTTCCTGGAGCTCCGTACCACAAGCGCCCTCTGCCGCCGCAATACAGGACGGCCGGCAACACACACACACACACACACACACACACACACACACACACACAGCCCACTTGCACTTGGAGCCTATTCTGTACGACACCATTGTTCGTACTTCAGTGCAAAGAAACTCATCATCTTCGCTATTGTAATAGGTAGACTTATTTCTTCCTGCATTATTTCCAATGAGTCTTCATATGCTTCAAGAGATACAACGAAAGTAAATTTTCTGTTTACTTTGCGCTAATCGTTTGTGCTCCTGTCCAGCTTTCCTACGACAGCCTGTAGCTCACCTCTCCTTAGCATTGTGTAAGAAGTTGCACAAAACATTTTCAAGTAAACATGGGTCCACTAACGAGCCGTTTAATAGATAACTGAAAATGTGTGGATACGGGTCACCCCTGACCTCAGTATGTAAGGTGTCAGGCAAATCCAACACCTTCCACGAAAACCCTGACATGATAAGCAAATCCAGTAGTATGCCACATAGCTCCGAATAAATCGTGACATTAAATTAACCAAAGTAATACGAGTGAGCAAATGGAATACCACAGACTAACACAAGAATGCCTAAATGAATGTCATACCTTCCCACTGTGAGACAGACGCAGTTCCGAGGCGAGAAACGAGAACAGAAGCCGAGAGCAGAACCGTGTTATACTAGAAGGCCCTACGATAACGGACGGACACCCACGTCGCCAGCTAACCACTAGGACCACCCCAGCCGCAAGTTTTAGCGTGAGACTTTTCCGTGTCTCTGTTACGTCAGGACCACCATCCCCAGCCCATGTTAAAAGCTATAGCTCTCCAGAAGAATAGTATAGATCTTACGATAACACAAAATGGCCACCCCAGTCGCAAGTTTTAGCGTGAGACTTTCTCGCGTCTCTGTTACGTCAGGACCACCCCCCAGCCCATGTTAAAAGATAGAGCCCTCCAGAAGAACAGTATAGATCTTACGATAATACTAAAAGGACCACACCAGCGGCAAGTTTTAGCGTGAGACTTTTTCGCGTCTCTGTTATGTTGCAAACTTTAAAATCATTACCTCACCACGAAAAGTATAAGTTTCTCATTGGATGGACAGAATTTTTGTAGGCGGAGCTTAAGGTTAACATTGAGACCCTGATTGGTCAGATGAAGAACACAGCCAAATAGTTTCTTTAAAGCAACTTCGGTAAATTGTAGTAAGGAGAAGTTAGGAAAGAGTTGCTTCCGAGACGGCGAGGTGAGCGAAGCTGTGCTGTCCGCCGCCCCCTGACGAACACCGACAAGGTAATGAACGCACGTGATGCCGCATAACAGCGCATAAAGCTTCACTCAGAACTGCAGAAGTCTCATCTGTTACACCCCCCTTTTGCGTAATACTAGTGTCGATCGTCAATTAAAGCTCATGGTGTTCACATTTGCCACTTGAAGTAAAAATCTGAAACGCGATGATTTTTCTGTTATATAGTTATTGAGATGCCACATCAGCCACTGTAATTTACGACAAGTTAGATAAGTAATTAAAGATAATTGAGGGTCACTGTAAACCATTTTGATAGTTTTCTCTTTTGTGAAACTTAATTTAAACCAAGATTATAGATGTGATATGGCATAGGTCATCCTTTGATCCATTGTAGAACTTGGAAACCCATTCAGGGAATATTCGTTCACATTTTTGTTGAACGCAGTTGTTTTTTACCATCCTGTATTAAAACATTTCCTTTTATCAATAGTGCAATTTATAAACAATGTTTTGTGAGTAGAATAAAATGTTCAATGGTAAACTTAACTGTTTTTTCGACGTTATTTTACCAGCTAACTAAAAATAGGAAAGCCTTGAACCCCTTCCACTAAATTTAGTTAGTATTAAGATTCTTTTACAGGGAGTGCAGTGGAGCTGACGCTGAAATCATTAAGTATTTGGTTATATCATCGCTAGTCTCACTGAACTCTTCTGAATTCTACATGTCGTGTGTGGTCTGGCGTCTCCTTACCAGCAACAGGTCCCAGGTTCAAACTAGTCAATTCCCTAAAAAACACGCTCAGAGCGTCGTTGAGCGAAAGTGGTGGGGAGACACGATATAGAACAAACAGACACCACGCAGAATGTTAGAAGTATGAAACACTGACCCACCTAGTACAAATTTATTTGAAATGTAGTTTTTTGGATTAAGTCTATATCTAACTGGGTTCAAATTTCACACGCAGGCCATATTTGGGGAATAATATAGATGCACCATGGAACTTTAGGATATTTTGCAGTTGATATTAGGGGAAACGTATTGTGCCAGTACCTAGTATTATCCAAGATGAATGGGTCGAGCAGGACCTTTATCTTAGCATCAAATACAACCAGAAAGCAGTTCTGTTTTCTATTTACTTACTTATTTATTTGTTTTTTATGAGGTCATCCCATAACTGAAGTGAACAGCACTTTCGTTGATACGCCTGAATAACTGGAGCAGCGAACTGTCAGTCTTGACAAAATTTACCAGATGATCGCAGTATGTTTAGGAAAATTCGCAACGCTAAATTGTAGCATGTGACGAGTTGAAGGAGCTTTGTTAATTCTTGCTAACGCAGACTACGGGGAAAATTGAGCCCTATTAAATGGGGCTTCAAGGAAAGGAAGGAAGATTAAAGTCCCGTCGACAGTGCGGTGATTTGAGATGAAACACAAACTCAGACTACTAAAGGACGGGGAGAGAAATAGTCTGTGCCAGTTTCAGAGGAACTGTTCTAGAATTTACCTGGAACAGTCACGGAAAACCTAGCTCGGGATGTTTGGAGGGGGATTTGAACCGTCGTTCTCCTGAACGTGGGTCGTGTGAGCTAACCACTGGGCCTTTCGATCGGTCTTAACAGAAAATTTTACATTTACATGTGTACTGAGTAGAAACCATGTTTACTGGTTTCTGCTTCTGTTACGGTATACATTCAATGGACTCATTTTCCGCTATTAATTACACCGCGTGTACCCCGCGTGGCAGGGTAAGCTGGTGCTGCTCCCACATACCCAAAGGGAGGAACTCTGGTAGTTGTGTTCGGAAATCATAGGTGGAGTATCAGTGGCTGTAGAAGACGGGATGCGGCTTAAAGGTGGGCTCAGAAATGTCCAATCGTTAACGCGTCTGCTTGTGAAGAAGAAGAAACCAGGATCCGAATTTTGATCCGGTACAAATATTGGTTACTTCATTAAAGATAAGGGTCCACTCATGGGAGCTTCATCGCATGGCCCGACTGACATCTGCAGATGTCGTAAAAGTTCCTTCCATAGGACGAATGAGAATGTGGCAAAGTTTAGACACCTGTTATAATTGAATGAAGGCTCCAAATCACAAACGCGTAACTGATACTTCAATAGAATGTCTTACTTCTGGTTCTCATGCGCATCACCGTGAGAGCCGTAACAAAGCTCTGTCATCCAATAATGATATTAGTCAACAGTCAAGAAATCTAGTGTCAATTATTGTTTATTTACTTGAGTCAACAGTCCTGCAGTAGTTTAGATATGACAACATATTGCGTATAAACTGTAATTAAATGTATTCATTTATTTACGATCCCCATTTTGGCTACTGTACTCGTTTCAAGTTTCAGATCACTGTAAAGTGCGTCAATGCTTATTCATTATTCTGAAGAGGACATTTTCCACGTGCCAGACATGTTTACCTATTTTATGTTTTTCAGCGCCGTCAATACCTTACATGCCAGTTCGTATAACAGATCCTTTCTGACTCACTTCGTATTTCACACTCATTTATCACAGTGCGTGCAGAACATGTAACTTTTTTAGTATAAATCAGCACCTTGTGCAGAGCCACGATCAGTATGACACATGGATGTAGGGTCATCCGCGAGAAGTCATAATTCAGTTGGACATGCTTCCCTACACTGGGCTACGTTTATTCGTAAAACAGAGGAATCCAACACCATTACACGCCTCTTTCAACTAATTTACTGAATTTCGACCGGTTTTCAGATTTATTTGTATTCTTAAAATACTAAAGCATGGCACTAATTTATCCTAGCAACTCAAGCTATTAAGCTGTCGAAGGATCAGCACGGTTTTAGAAAGCATCGCTCGTGCGATAGCCACCTTGCCCTTTTCTCACATGATATCCTGCGAACCATAGTTCTGAAAAGTATCTGACACAGTGCCCCAGTGCAGGCTTTTAAGGAAGGTACCAGCATAGGTTCCAAGACATGCGAGTGTCTCGATGATTTCTTAAGTAACAGACCTAGGACGTTCTCCTCGACAGTGAGTGTTCGCCAAGGACAAGGCTACCGTCAGGAGTGCCCCAGGGAAGTGTAACAGGACCGTTTTTAATCCATATATACATAAATCATCTTGCGGACGGGGTGAGCTGTAATCTGCAGCTATTTGCTATGGTGAATGATGTTTGGTTTGTGGGGCGCTGAACTGCGCGGTCATCAGCGCTCGTACAAAGTCTCAGTTTTTACACAATCCAATTTAGCCACTGTCACGAATTATGATGATGATGACGATGAAATGATGAGGACAACACAGACACCCAGTCTCTGGGCAGAGAAAATCCCCAACCCGACCGGGAATCCAACTCGGGAGCCCGTGATCCAGAGGCTGCAACACTAGCCGATAGACCACGGGCTGCGGACGTGATGATGTGGTGGAGTGCGGGAAGGTGTCGGCGTTGAGTGACTGTAGGTGGATACAAGATCACCCGGACAATATTTGTAGTTTGTGTGATGAATGGTAGCTAGCCCCAAAGGTAGAAAAATGTAAAAGCGGGTGAGTAGGAAAAACAAACCCGTAATGTTCGAATACAGCATTAGTACACAATGACATCGTTTGAATATCCAGGCGTGACGTTACAGGGCGATAGGAAATGAAACGGAAGAAGGTGATGGTCGACTTCGTTTGTTGGGAGAATTTTAGGTAAGTATGGTTAATTTATAAAGAAGACCACATCTACAACACTAGTGCGACCCTTCTTGAGTTCTACTAGAGCGCCGGCCGCGGTGGTCTAGCGGTTCTAGGCGCTCAATCCGGAACCGCGCGACTGCTACGGTCGCAGGTTCGAATCCTGCCTCGGGCATGGATGGGTGTGATGTCCTTAGGTTAGTTAGGTTTAAGTAGTTCTAAGTTCTAGGGGACTGATGACCACAGATGTTAAGTCCCACAGTGCTCAGAGCCATTTGAACCATTCTACTAGAGCGTTTGATGTCCGGGCCAGATCGGGTTGAAGGAAGACATCGAAGCAGTTCAGGGATGGGTGGCTACATTTCTTACCAGTAGATTCGAACAACAGGCATGTATTACGGAGATACTTCGGGAACTGAAATGCGAATGTTTGGGACGGAAGGGAGTGGGGAGAAGTGAACGTTCTTTTCGAGAAAATTCAGAAAACAGGCATCTGAAGCTGACTGCAGAACGATTCTATTGCCACCAACGTACGTTTCGCGAACGGACCACGAAGATAAAAGAAGAGAAATTAGGGCTCTTACGGAGTCATGTAGATATTCGTTTTTCCCTCTCTCTATTTGCGAGTGGAACGGGAGAAGATATGACTAATAGTGGTACAGGGTACTCTCAGCCACGCACGTAAGGAGGCTTGCGGGTGGTCATACGTAGATACAGATGTAGATCACTGTGAATTTGAACATCAAAGCTCATGTAAACGGATGGTCCAGAATTTCCCCACTTCACAATGACACTTGTCGCCCAAGCTTAAACATTTTATTATGTGACCGTCTTGCCTTCAGCATAAACAATTAATACACTTAAAATTACGTAACTGATTATAAACTGAAAGTACAGCTACCGCTCTATCTCATTTGTGAACTAGAGCTATTGATTTCAATAAAGATTAACTTTTTAGACTTATCTAGAATAATGGCAGCAGCCTGTTGAAAGTAAGTCAGAAAAGATACCAAACAGTAAACAAAATGCACGTAGATTTCACTAAGAATACTGTAGACACGAAGTAGTGATCAGAAGCTATCTTTCGCGTCAACTAACACTGGAACTACAGATACCGATTTTTTTTTTCATTTTTTTCCCCTTTCCGTTTGTGCGATTCACGACGATTAACACCGAAATTAGGATTCCTCTTTGTGTTCTATAGCGAAGTGAACATTGGTGTGCCGCGCCTATTCTCACGCACCCTTAGTTAATGTTGTATTGTGAGGGCGAAAAAACGCGTGAATATTTCCGTGAGAAGACATATCTTCTCTACTTCTTTTTTGGGAAATGTCAGTTTTCAAGGGTCACTGTACCCACATCTTACTTTCGCGAAAAACTTCTTGAGTGCATTTTGTAGTTACAACTCCTCTCTGTTTACTGGTGTAATCTCGTCGTGTTCCGGCTGGTTGTTTCATGGCAGTGGCATCGAGCATAACAACCTGTTCTCGGCTTACCACTGTGATTATTGCAACAGTGAAAACGCGGCTATGAAGTTCAACTTTTCTTACCAGAAGATACTGTCACTGATGAACAATCGACATACTTATCTGACATAAGAAGATGACAGCGCGTTTCTGTCGAAACTAGAAGTTGGAATAAAACTCTTAAAATCAAGTGACCTTGGTTTTCGCAAAAAAATGTATATAGCCGGGAAGGTCTCGTCATGGAAGAAATTATCCGTCATCTTAATATAGATATCTGGAATGGTCGTCTGCGTCAGTATTTTGTACACGAGATTGTCCTGTCAAATCCTATTGTAAGCGTTTTGCAGGTCCAGGAAAACAGCTGCCGTCAAAGTACTTGCTAACGTGTTCTGTGGCCTTAAGAACTTGCAGCTCGGCTGACAGTTGGGAAGTGAAACCGAACTGTTCTAGATAGGTGGTCCCAGCTGCCGCCAGAGGCTGGGAAATGCGATTGAGGATCAGAATATTCCAGGACCTTTGGTATGGTATTCAAAAGGCTAATGGGCCTTTTGCTGGTAGGGACTGTAGGGTCCTTTGAAGGCTTCAGGGTTGAAATCAGTTTCGTCTGCTTCCACTGTGGAGGGGAATGGCCAGTAGTGAGACAGCGATTTATAATGTGGTGAATAAGACCAACTGCTTGTGCAGGAGCTTACAGAGGTAGTCATTTAAGATTCTGTCTAATCCGATAGTCAACTGCCCACATTTCCACCCGAGGATCAGTTGGATTTCCACAACAGACATAAAGTGAGTACAGGAAGACGAGGTCTATATCTGAAAGCAGCAACAGCCGTCATAATGTTGTGTTCATCCTGGAGTTCATCAGGAGTGAGGTCCTGGATGAGCAGTTAATTTTGGGTTCCAAAAGCATCGGCCACAGTTTCAAACACATGGAGGAGACCGTAAGTCAATCCGTCTGCCACACAGATGGGGTGGTTAGTCCTCACTCTGGAGCACGTATGGTCTCAGACAACTGCTCATTCTGACTTACGGTGGAGGAGAAAGATGGACATTCTGTTCACCCATTGGTCCATTTCCCAACTGGCGATGGTGAGGTCGTGGCAGACTTCACGCTCGAGACACCTTATGTGATGCTTGTCCCAAGGATCATGAAACAGCTTCCACTCCTGGAGATAGCAGATCTGGATTTTTAGTTCATGCAGTAGGGAAGGCATGTCATCCAGGGGGTTAAATCCCTAAGTACAGTGGAAGTAGAGGCCTTCATTGCCACCTAGTTTTTTTTTGGTTAGGTAATCGACAGTGCTAACAAGATTGGCAGGCAATGGCAGGTCGAGATTGTGCCAGGTTGTGGTGCAGAGAACCCTGACAAATTTGTCCCAGTTCCTGATGGTCACAGTAGAATGAACGTCAAGGGCAGTGCTACATTGGTAAGGTGCAAGAGCAGCGGCAGAGTATCTTCCAGTTCGAGGAGGAGTCTGCCCTTGGGATAGAGAACGCCAGGCTGGATGGCTGGCTTTGAGATCAGCCCCAAAGATAAGTCTGACAAACAATGGCAGCTTGCAGAGATGTGCTTCAAGAAGTAACTGGTTAGGGCTCAAACACTTTACAGCAATATGATGGTTCCATGGCTCCAAAGTGGGTAGAGGCAGTTACTGCCATTGCCTCTACATGATCCAGCAGTTGGATAGCTTCATGACTGTGAATGAACGTCTTAAGTAGGAACACTGCTGTGCCCCCACTTTGGTGATGGAGCTGGACTGTGCAATACCAAATCATGTTGCATAGATGAAAATCATCCACCGGTTCAAGGTGGGTTTTGTAGCAAGTAAAAAGTTTACAGGGTGGTCGTAGAGGAAGGTGTCCAGTTCAGTCTTAAACTGTTTAATTCAGTTTGTATAAAAAACACAGACAACTAGATACCAAAGGAATTGTTGGTTGTATATGAAGCATATCACCATTATAACTAAATCTGACTGAGCTCTTCGAGCAGGCTAATGACCTTTGTGAGCCTGTTCTCTGGCTGATGGATTTTCTGAGCTGTTTCAAGGATGAATGCCTTGATGTGGGGCTGCAAAAACTGAGGGATGCCCTGGAGGATCTCTTGCATGTCATCCCAAAACGAAGCATCTATATCCACCGCTCATGGGATATCCCAGGTGGGTTGCTTACCTCTCCAGTGGGTAGTAGTGGTGGTTGTTGTGACAGATGGAGAAGTTGGAGCAATGGAGGATTGGGACACTTCAGCAGGTGGGCATGATGACAGCACACATGGCGTTTCTGTTTAGTGGGGATTGGCATTCATCACAGGAAATGGATGAGCAGGAGGAAGCTGAGCTGCAGTGCCAAAGGTGGTCACAGGGGACTGAGTCGATGGAGTCCCTGTGTCGCAGAAGTGTTGGATAAAGCTCCCACAGATTGATGATCGATGGATTGGCCCTGTAATATGGAGAAATGGGTGCAGTCCTGCAGTAGCGGGGGTGGGTGGATCGACCTCTATTTCCTTTTTGGAGAGCAGAAGACTTTATGACCATGTGATAATTAGGACAATTCTTCCAAGAGGCCAGACAGGGAAGTCATGAGAGAAGCACAAGTATCTGGCGCACATGGGTTTTTCTGAGGCTGGGATTTTGCAAACCTCCAATGCATGCTGTCCAGCACAATGCAAGAGCAGTAAGCAGTACATACTGGTCTGCTGCAAACGTTGAAACTTACAGCAGATGGATGGACCCTTGCAGAATTCGCATGATTCAATATGCATCTTGATGCACAGGACATATCTGATATGGTGGATATGTTAGCCACCTCCTCTCCTAATAAGGGACGCCATGTGGGAAGGTAAAGGGATTAACTACCAGGTTTCAGCGTCCTTCTTGTTGCGTTGGTAGACCAAAGACCCCAGAAACTTGAGACAGAGCAGTTCATCCCTGATGTCCATTTCCATAATTTCAAGGATATATCTTCGATTACAATTTACAGTCTCTATTGTCAGAAGCTTAATGTGTGTAGCAATTCATGGCTCTTGACTTTACAAAGTTTATGATGACGACGTAATCGTCCTTCAAATCAAGCAGGCACTTGAGATGGTCTTTCTGGTAAACTGCACACAATTTGCCTACAATACTGTGTTACAGTTCAGTATCAGTTTAGTGTAATTCGTCGGATTGCAAACCTCGATAGGAGGTATCTTCTTCTTCTTTGGCGAATGCATTTTCTGGCCCATGGCATCAACAGGTCCGTATTGGGAGGCATCCAAATCAGAACTACAGCCAATGCGATGGGCAGAAGCAAATGGCCGTTTGGATGATCAGCCACAGTACGGGGGGGGGGAGGGGGGGAGGGGGAAGTGGAGGGGAGGACTAAGATAGTGCAGACGAAACACACTCGAAGGTGTGTCCACGAGGTGGTTGGTTGCATCAGTGTCTGCTGTCGACATGGCATGATAATTGTTGGTAAGGTCGATCACAAGACGGCCATGGGAATAGTTGGACGATGAGGTGGAAGAACGGTCCCTTACATCCGACTGTGGACAAGGTTTCTGTCAGAAGTTACTGGTGGCTTGTGGTGGGAGGCACAGTGCACTTTGTCCTGTCCTTAGTCTGATGGGTGGTGTCGGTATCGGCGGCTCCGGCATCAAGCCGCATGCGTAGTCGGTATTCAGGCATCACATTAAGGAGCTGGAAGGGAGGGGGGGGGGGGGGCAGAAGATTCACCTAGCTGCAGAGTCCTGTCCTACGCCCTATCCATGATGAGTCTCGGCCCGACTGCCGCAACCAGAGCCTGGCTGACAAATTCCTGAGCTCATGTCGCTTATATATCCCATGTAGTCCGGTACACTTACGAGAAACAACAGATACCTAAAAGGCAGATGACTCAGACACTAGGACTAGCAAAGCTGAGCGGAATTCGCGACCAATACGAACGACGCGCATCAACTCGCAAATAAACGCTGCCAGAGCTCCAACCTGACTGGACTCACCTGCTTCAAGTCGAGAAGCGCCTTTGATAGTCAGCAGGTGGAAGTATATTAAATTACATATAGCAGATGTTTCGAGAAAAACCGCAGGGCAGGACAAGTAGTAGGAATTGTCGAAGGGGGCCAAAATGAGCGGCTGTCAGTTACACTCCAAACATAATACTTTATTTAGTTGTCCAGCGCTACTTTAAGCTTGACTATCGACAGAAAACGCCTTTAATTCCAAAACGGCTGAAGGCCCATGAATTAAATACAACTGCTATAATTTTTTATTATTTATTTATTTATTTATTTATTTATTTGCGATAGAAGGCTCTAGGCTTTAACCTTAAATAGTATCTAAGGCCAAGCGATGTAAGACTTGACTAGTCAGATAGATTAAGTTTTTTAAAAGCGGCTGAAGGCCAATAAATTTAAAACAACATAACTACAATAACCTTTCAATAGGCAGAAGGCCCAGACTTTATGACCAATAAGAAACCGTACTCCAAAACAGCTGAAGGCCTTGGTTTAAAAAAAAAAAAAAACTGCAACCAATTTTCCAAAGCAGAAGGCCCAAAGCTTTTAACCTTAATACTATTTAAGCCGAAATGATGTAAGACTTGATAAGTAAGAATCCAGAATTTTAAAGCGGCTCAAGGCCCATCATTTCAAGAACAATACAACTACGATAAATTTTCAACAGGCAGAGGGCCCACAGCTTTATCTTGAATGAACGTAATACTTGATGAGTAAGAACCTTAAAACTTAAAGCGGCTTAGGGCCCACGCTAAAAAACCAGTACCACTACAATAAAGGTAATACTTGATAAATAGGATCCTTAAAACTTAAAGCGGCTGAAGGCCGATGCTTTAAAACAATACAATAAATTTTCAACAGGTAAAAGGCCAAAGCATTATCTTCAGACAATGTACGACTTGCCCAATTTAGAAAAACTTACTTTTAAAACGGCTGAAGGACTTTGATTTTAGAAGCACAGTAACAAGTATATGGATTCCAACCATTGGCTGTGAGCCATTAAAAATACACAATTAAACGCCAACAAGAAAGGCAGTATAGGCAACGGCGCACAGTGGTCAGTGGTTTCAAGGGGGCTCGGTCTGCCCTTGAAATCTTAACGTTCGCTTAGGTGAGACAAGCAGTCGTCCCAACTATACTCGATCCGCCGGCAACATAACCAAGAGACAGTCAGCAACCCACCGACAAGACAACTTGGGTAACCGCCGACCAGTATACGAGAATTCCAAAGCCAAAACGTTACAGACATAGCCACCCACAACCAAAAATACATTAAGCTGTCAAAAACTACACACCATGTTAGACAGCAACAACAGGTGAGAAAAGGACAGTGCCTGATTTTATGTTAGCGACCAGGGCACGTAACCGGAACACTAACGGCCACAAGGCAGAAAGTTCCGCTGAGGCACTTGAATTTCAAACTCACAAATATAGTTAATTCCACCACACGGCGGCTAAGTCTTCAACTGGAACACTCGCTGTTGATCCCAGGAATACCGCAACAACGAACCACCAACCAAGAGGACAACGTGAATCGACGTGGCTTTCGTAATTAAATCGCCACTCAACTTTTATGTCCTGGGTCGGTGAGTCACGAACCTTGCAGCACTTGGAACAGCGCCCACACGCTCC
Organism: Schistocerca serialis cubense; assembly: GCF_023864345.2. NCBI lineage: Eukaryota > Metazoa > Arthropoda > Insecta > Orthoptera > Acrididae > Schistocerca > Schistocerca serialis. The sequence continues at coordinate 579,182,199 of NC_064645.1, read as the reverse complement.
GACACTGCATAGAGACCACCAGCGAGCCTGGCCGACAGCGCTGCGTGGAGACCTGCTAGCTGATCCGCTCCAACCAACCGACTGGCTGCACACCGCCAAGCCGGCACTGTAAACACGAGACCAAAGATGGTATACGGTGCAAATATCGATACACACCGCTGCTGCCAAATGTCGAAAGAGGAAGAACCACGGTATAACTGCAATAACCGTGGGAAACCAAACGCAGAGTAACAGCAAAGTTTTAAAGCAAGCCAGAGTCAGCACGGCTCAATGCAGTCTGGCTTCCGCTCCTCATTGCTCTCCCACCCCTCCATACAATACGCTTTCTCGCAAATATTATTACGATTAGTGGTGCCTGAAAAAAAACCTCTGTGATGTTCTTGAATGACAAGCCCCAAAATCTGTTGTTCATGAGCCATTAGCGGCAACCAATACTCCCACAACCACTGATTCTTTGAAGAATCGAGCCCCCATGAACAAAACGCTATATCTCCAGAACTATGTGTATTACGATGATATAATTTTGCAGCGTCATTCAGTGGTGCACGTGGATACTGTCTGTAAAACTAGCTGCAAATAAAGGTGGGAGCAAAGAAGTAATGAATCAAAACATTGTGCGTGATGCTGAAATTTACTGCATTAACAGCGACAATACAGTAATGGATAAACTTTTTCCCCTTTCATGATTCTGCGGGGAGAGTAGGCGAGAAAAAGCTTTGTAAATGTTTGTAATTATATTTAAAGTTTGTTAGAAGTCTAAGTGCTCTCATTCTCCAATGCTGTATGAATATATTCTGGGTAATTTGCACGCCGTGAGTGAAGTTGCCTCAGGATATATACAAGGTCTGCAACTGTAATTCTTAACTTATTGTGTTAAATCCTTAACATAAGATTATAGTTGTTAATGAATAAATTTTGATAGCATGTTAAATTTTTAAAATCGGTCAGTAACTATATGAAATACTGAAAATGAAATTTTTGTTGCCCCCTGGAACCTGTTAGATAGGCAACCAGCAACTGGGACCGCGACATAGTTCAGCCGTTTAGTAATATGGACGAAGGATTGAGTCAGGCTTGGAGATGTGCTCAGGTAGCCTAATGATTAAGTCAACTGCTCGCGAAAAGCAGGGAATCCGGGTTCGAGTTCTCATGTACGAATTTCAACTATCAAACATACGCAAAAGACTTAAGATACGTTCTACTTCAGTTACCTCCATTCGCACAAACCACGAATGAAACAAGAAGCTGGGGAAAGGAATCTGGTACACAGTCAATCCACCACCACGCACCGTACAGAGGCTTGCAGAATACTTATTTAGATATATAAAAGTATATAAAGTGGAACAATACTAAGATACTTTTCGTAAGTGTTCCAACTGCTAAAGTATACCGGTGCGCAAAACTTAAGGACGAAAGTAACTTCCGTATGATGTTCACTGCCAAATAACATAGCTCGATTAAAACAGGGTCATAAATAAAAATGGCTCTGAGCGCTATGGGACATAGCATCAGAGGTCATCAGTCCCCTAGAACTTAGAACTACTTAAACCTAACTAACCTAAGGACATCACACACATCCATGCCCGAGGCAGGATTCGAACCTGCGACCTTAGCAGTCGCGCGGTTCCGGACTGAAGCGCCTAGAACCGCTCGGCCACAGCGTCTGGTCATAAAAAAAAACATCTGTTACAGTACAATGCAGTAAAGGAAGTAACTGAAAGAACTTCGCTATGAGACGAGCAGACATGATACGTCTATTCAAAGACAATAACTGTACTGTAGCAACGCGATCCCCTGGACATTAAAAAGGGTGAAACATGGTTCTTAACAGGGTGTGTGATCAACACGAATGGCAATGTCAGCTCTGCAACGTGCTCATATGCTGGTGACAAGGTTAGTATGAGGTTCTTGTCACACAACGTTCCATTCTTCCACCAGTGTGATTGACAACTGCTGGATGATTGTTGGTGCCATGTGCAAGTGTTCAAATACGTCACCCGGTGTGCAAAACGGAATCCGCAATACCGAATTAACCACTGAAAAGATGAACATTCATGGCGCAGGTGTTACGGTGTTGGGATGCGCAACATAGCGTGAGCTCTCTCTCTCTCTCTCTCTCTCTCTCTCTCTCTCTCTCTCTCTCTCTCTTTCCGCCAAGAATTCATCGTCCCCTTTACCAACCTTTTCATCTCTTTTCATCACAGAGTAGCAGAATAGCACTTGCAACCTACGTCCTCAATTATTTGCTGGATGTATTCCAGTCTCTGTCTTCCTCTACAGTTTTTACTCTCTGTTATTCTGTGATGTCTTACACAGATATCTTCTCATCCTGTCCATTCTCATTGTCAGTGTCCTTTATACATTACTTTCATCACCGATTCTGCGGAGAACCTCCTCATTCCTTATATTATCAGTCCAGCTGATTTTCAGCATCCTTCTGCAGTACCACATCTCAAATGCTGCGATTCTGTTCTATTCCGATTTTCGGACAGATCATATTTCACCACCATACAACGCTGTGCTTCAAACTTACATTCTCATAAATTTCTTCCTCGAATTAACATGTATGTTTGATACTAGCTGACTCTTCCGGGCCAGGAATGCCTTCTTTGCCAGTGCTTGTGCACTTTTATGCCATTCTTACTCCGTCCATCTTGCGTTATTTTGGTGCTTAGGAAGCGTGGACGTAGTGACCACCAAATCTCAGAGGTAAACGTTATTGTGATACTGTACTTATTCCCCATGTGCCTCATTTCAGGCTTGTATTCGGCCCTAACTACGTGTTTATGGATGACAATGCCCGTTCGCATCGAACAGTGCTGATGGAGGAACTCTCGGAAGTAGTGGATGTTCGGTAAACCCACCGTGTGTGAGTGTAATGCGTTGGGGAGAGGCTCTGCAGCACGTCCACATGCACAAACAACCTTCGAGGAGTTGACAAACATACTAACTTCTTTCTGACCTTGTGGTCAGCATAGCAGCACGTAGCAGCCCTATTAAGCATTGTGTCGCACTTTCCTTAGCATACATTGCCTTCCATGGTAATGACATACCCTATTAAGGATCATGTCCCGTCTTTTGTAATGTCTAGGGGATTATCACTAATTACAATGGCTTCAGTGTAATTATTATCTTTGAATAAAAGTGAAGTATCTCTGCTAGCAGAATATAAATGCGGAAAACACACGTCTGAAAGCAATTTATTGGACTCACCAAAATGAAAAAATAATACAATATCCGAAAGAACAACCGAATCGATCCCAACTGCGGATTGACACAATTACAAAATAAAATAAATAATAATAATAATAATAATAAAGACCCGACTCTTCACGGGGAGCGAACACAAACAGTTCTAAAACGTCCAGAGGTTCGACTACACCAAGAGATCGGCCAACTGGAAGAGACAGCTCTGTATCCTTCCGAGTGCTGTGTCGAACTGCCTTTTGCCGGCAGTGCGCAGCCTTAGAAAGCCCGTTGACGGATGTACCTTTGGGTACTATTTGCGAACACGTGCTCGGTGTAGCAAAGTAGTTCCTAGGCTAGCTGCGACCTCTGGTGAAGCAGTTCTGCAGGCTCCGCAAACGGGTAGCGGTCCCTGGCGGCCGTTGGTGGAGACCTGGTGGTGTGTTGTGTTGTGGCCGCCAGTAAGTCTTTGTTTTGACAACACAGACGACGTAGGTTTTCCTGGTGAATATACTAACTGTAATGCGGGCATCCCGTGATGGTTCTATGTAAAGTGGGATGCCGAAGCAGTAGGCGCAACGATGTCCGAAATGTGCGACCACAGCAAAAATTATCATTTCAGTTCGTCTCATTCGGTATTTCTTTTAATTATTTTCTGTTTCATAGCGTAGAAGTTTTTCCTTTGCGTGGCCAAGTTGCATCGAGCTATGGTATCTGGCTGCGCCACATCATGCGAAAATTACTTTGGTCCTTAAGTTTTGCATAACACGGCCTAGTGGCGCGTTAGGAACGCTGTCGATGCAGATCAACAGCACCTGGAGCAAGAAGGTACCATTCCCTGGAGCACAGCTGGAGTGCTTGTAACGACCGTAAACGGCCTGCGTTCTCTCGAGGGTGGCAATAACAATTCCGCGTGGGTGATGGGTGCCTCCAGTGGGTTTACCGCCGCGACAGCGCGCCCTGCCGTTAACGGTGCGAGCCTACTGCTGCCCTCGAAGTGGCCGCTTCGGCCCCTTCCAGCCCTAGCAGCCCTTGGTCGCAGCTGGACCCGCTCTACCGAGGCCGGCCTGCGGCCCCCTCATTTCGGCCTCCGACTGCCACGCGTGTGGCAACCCTCATAAAGCCGTAATGTCTCATTTCCGCCTCTAACGTAACGTCCTGCGCGTATGACATTTTACGAGATTTTTTTCTGCCGCTCCGGAATGCCCCAACTAAGCAGGACTGGAGCGTTGCTGTTCACGATGTATTCGACAACACAACGTTGTCAGCTCTTTGAGGCTGTTCGCAGAAACGGCAGCTCCCGTCATTAGAAATTTGTCTGAAATGTGGCAGTACTTCAAGATTACAAGTGTTTGGTGTAAACACTGGCAGCTTACTTTCTTCGCACATTACTGGTCACCAACGCTATAACGCCCGGAAGACTATCCAGTACCAATATTAATTGCTGTCAACAACATTACTTACCTTTCTTTACTTTACGCGTCAAATACAGAGGAGTGGGTGACCTCACAGTTACAGCTCTACAACTGCTTCTGTTTCCTGCTATCTGTCTCCTGTTCATCAAAACTTCCAGCTGCAGTGAGCCTCTCTTACTCTATCCACCTATCGCTTCCTAGGTCTTCCCACTGGCCTCCTACCTGATGAGACAGAATCCATTGCAGTGTTACTCCATTCTCACTACACTGAGCTGACAAAAATCATGGGCTATCTCCTACTGTCGTGTCGGACCTTCTTTTGCCTGGCGTAGTGCAGCGGCTTGATGTGGCATAGACTCAACAAGTCGTTGGAAGTCGACTCCAGTAATACCGAGCGAAGCTGCCTCTACAGCCGTCCATAACTGCGAGAATGTTGCTAGTGCAGGATTTTGTGCACGAAATGACCTCTCCATTACGTTCAATAAACTTTCGGTGAGATTCACGATGGACGACTTGGGTGACCAAATCATTGGCTCCAGTTGTCCAAAATGTTCTTCAAATCAGTCGAAGTGGCCTGATGTTACGGTGCATTGTCATCCACAAAAATTCCATCGTTTTTTGGGAACATGAAGTCCAATAATGGCTGAAAATGATCTCCATATAACTCAATATAACCAGGACCCACTCCACTCCATGTAAACACATCCGACGCCACAACGAATACACCACCAGGATGCAAAACGCCTTGTTCACAGCTTGGGTCTGTGGCTTCGTGGGGTCTGTGCCACACTCTAAAACTACCATCAGTTTTTACCGACTGAAATTATGACCCCTCTGACAATGACACCGTTTTTCAGTTGCCTAGGTTCCAACCGATGTGGTCACGAACCCAGGAGAGGCGTTGCAGGCGATGTTCTGTTAGCAGGGGCACTCGCATCAGTCAGCTGCTGCCATAGCACTTTAACGCCAAAATTTTGCCTCACTCTCCTAACGGATACGTTGGTCGTACGTCTCACATTGATTTCTGGAGTCCTTCACGTAGTATTGCTTGTCTGTACGCAAACGCCACTGCTCTCGCTCGTTAAGTGAAAGCCGTCGGGGACTGAACTGTCGCTGGTGAGATGTAGTGTTTGAAATACAGTATTCTCGTCACACTCTGGACACTGTAAATCTCGAAATATTAAATCCTCTAGCGATTTCCGAAATGGCATGTGGCATGCCTCTACCTCCAAGTACCATTCCTCCTTCAAAGTCTCTTAATTCCGTTTGTGCTACTATAAATACATCGGAAACCTACTGACATCAATCAACTGAATACAAATGACAGCTACGCAAATTCACTGTCCTTTTATACCTTGTGCATGAGATACTACCGCCATTTGTATCGGTACATTGTAGTCCTTTACTTTTCATCACTCCAACAAAGTTGGCTCTGAGCACTATGGGACTTAACATCTGAGGTCATCAGTACCCTAGAAACTTGGAGCTACTTAAACCTAACATGCCCGAGGCAGGATTCGAACTTGCGACCGTAGCGGTCGCGCGGTTCCAGACTGAAGCGCCTAGAAACGCTCGGTCACTGCGGCCGGGAACAACGTTGGGCTCCTTGTATAGTTGTTCTAGCTCTGTACTGTGGCGCCTTCCCCACTCTCTTGTAATAGGATCCCAGACGGGTCCATGTGTAGGTTATGTCATTATTATCGGCGTATAGGACATAATAATGGAAGCAAAACGTCTGAGTAAACGTGAGATCCGAATGAAGAACTTGCTGTTACGTCGTTACCCAACACTAGTAACGTCGTTCAGTGTAATGTCCATATTCTGGTCAGTGGCGTACTCTTTCTTTACATTTACGAGACGTAAAATTGTAAACAGAATGGATACAACAGTTCAGTGCACAGTCAAAGTGCCACTCGTCCAGTTGTTTACAGAGTGACCGTTGTGTTGTACGAATGTTGGCACTGACATGCAACACTACAAAATGGTTCAAATGGTTCTGAGAACTATGAGACTCAACATCTGAGGTCATCAGTCCCCTAGAACTTAGATCTACTTAAATCTCACTAACCTATGGACATCACACACATCTATCCGCGAGGCGACCATAGCAGTCGCGCGGTTCCCGACTGAAGCGCCTAGAACCGCTCGGCCACCGCGGCCGGCCCAACACTACAATAATTCCGAGTATGAGGATATGCACTTCATGTATAGAGGGGCTAACGGTAGTGCACTGGATGTTTCACCCTTGTTCGAAGTAACATACCCTGCCCGAAGGCATCCAGACGGACGAATGTTTACAAAGGAAGTGTCAACGCACTCACTGCGGGAGCGGGTAGGCCTGAAAGAACTACACGTGTGCTTCAAGATGGTGGTAGAAATAGTCGACCACTCTACTGCGAAACAACTTCCTGAAATGAGACACAGTAATGTTTGGAGAGTAATGCATCGCAATACAATGCACCCTTATCACTTCCAACGAGTCCATTGTCTTGGAGATGCGGGTTTTGGGCGTTGACTAAAGGTCTGTCAGTGGATGTATCGACAAGCTGTAGACAAACCTACTTTTTATAGTAAAATTTTATTTACAGATGACGTAAGGTTCATTCGTGATGGCGTATTTACCACAGTCCTCACGTTTGGAATCATTTAAGCTCCAATCCTCATGCTGTGCATCAGTCTCAACATCAGCGACATTTCTCGTTGAATGTGTGGTTAACTGCACTTGGTCAACGTTTTATTGGACCGCTCATGTTACAGAAAAAGCTCAATAGACGGAATTATCTTCGGTTTCTGCGGCATTGTATGCATTATTGCTTGCGGCTGTTTCCTGATAGCAACGCCAGAGGATGTGGTGCGCACATGCTAGAGCACTGGCAATATTTGTTGGTATGGTGGAACGACTTCTAACGCACCGACATCGCCAAAAATGGATTGGACGATGTTGTATTGTGGCCTCCCAGATTGTATGATCTGAACCCCGTGGATTTGAGTGCTTGGAGCCATCTTAAAGGCATACTTACCACACTCCGGTTATCACCGTTGAAGGGTTAGAACAAAGGGTTGTCAGTGCTTATCAAGAAACTCTAAATGATCCAGGCGTACTCGAAAGGGTTCGAAGATCCTTGCGGCGACGGGTACAGGTCTGAATTCCGGTACAAGGACATCACTTTGAATATCCACTTTAACTACGGTACAGTCACGCAACTTTAGTCGTGTTCACTCATAACACCTGCACTTCTGCAATGTATCTATAATAATGCAATAGCAACGTTGAGCGGTACTGTTACTTTTTCCTGACAGGGATGTAGGTGGTGGCTGGTTACCAAAAAAGTCACAATTATCTCACAAACGGTTCGTTTGCTAACCTATGTTTACCGAGTATTGGTGCTTCTTATATCGTGTACTTTCAACAGTATACATTTATGCTATTAATTTTGATGCACTACGTACGTTCCTGAGGATCTTTCTCTCAAATGTAAGCAGTCGGTTAAGGTTTTCTTTTCAGGTGCTCCAGGATTGTAAGCCATATACAACCACTGGCACTGCTTTTTATGTAATCTACATAGGACGTATATAGTATAGTGCAAACAATACGTTTAAGTTTGTAGATGATTTGGAGGAACGCAACGCACGAAATTTAGTACACAGTGTTGCCCCTCCAGCAACGACAATGGCTCCAACCTGGCTGGGAATTCCCTGCTACTGGCCTTGGATGACAGATGTGGGGTACTGTACTGCTTCAACTCTTCAGCCGGAAGATACTCCCCAGTTTTCCAGTCCAGAAATAAGGAAAAACACCAATGGAAAGACAGGAAATGAAAAACTGTGTGGTTCAAAAAAACTTGCTGTACAAGTAGTAATAAAACACTAACAAGTCAAGAAAAATAAAAAAGATAAAAAAGGCTTAATGAAAGATGAAAAGTGTCTTCCACAGTTGCAACACAATTTAGTTATAAATCAGTTCCCATTAAACCACAGTCACTCAACAGTCACTGATAAATAATTTGAGAAACTTAGCAGCGGCTAAACTGACTTTAGGCCCAGTTAAAGGTATGTTTCATTGCTCAACCAAAAGACTTTAAGTTACAAGTAGTTGTAGTACAGTACAGTACACTTAACAAGGTAACCGTGTAAGGCAAATCCAGAATTCTGCTTAGTAACCTCACCTAGGGTTTATCATAGTGAAGCATGCATTAGTATTGAGAAACCGAGAACGGTTACGTATTAAGAACGTAAATATTAAAACTAAAATCATAGCTACAACAAAATCTTAAAATGTCTCTTACAAACATACACTATGTGATCAAAAGTATCCGGACACCTGGCTGAAAAAGACTTACGAGTTCGCGGTGCCATCCATTGGTAGTGCTGGAATTCAAGATTGTGTTGGCCCTACCTTAGCCTCTATGACAGCTTCCTCTCTCGCGGGCATACGTTCAATCAACTGATGGAAGGTTTCTTGGGGAATGGCAGCCCATCCTTCACGGAGTGCTGCACTGAGGAAAGGTATCGATGTCGGACGCAAACCAACAAGGGATGCAAGTCCTCTCCATGAAAAACAAGACCACACCGTAACACCACCGCCTCAGAATTTTACTGTTCGCACTATACACGCTGGCAGATGGCGTTCACAGGGCATTCGCCATACCCACACCCTTCCAACGGATCACCACATTGTGTACTGTGATTCGTCACTGCGCACAACATTTTTCCACTGTTCAATGTTCCAGTGTTTATGCTCCTTACACCAAGCGAGGCGTCGTTTGTAATTTACCGGTCTGATGTGTGGCTTATGAACAGCCGCTAGACCATGAAACCCAAGTTTTCTCACCTCTCGCCTAACTGTCATGGTACTTGCAGTGGATCCTGATGCAGTTAGGAATTCCTGTACGAAGGTCTGGATAGTTGTCTGGCTATTACACATTACTACCCTCTTCAACTGTCGGCGGTCTCTGTCAGTGAACAGACGAGGTCGGCCTGTACGCTTTTGTGCTGACGTGTCCCTCCACGTTCCCACTTCACTATCACATCGGAAGCAGTGGACCTAGGGATGTTTAGGAGTGCGGAAATCGCTCGTTCAGACGTATGACACAAGTGACACCCAATCACTTGACGACGTTCGAAGTCCGTGAGTTCCGCGGAGCGCCCTGTTCTGCTCTCTCACGATGTCTGATGACTACAGAGGTCGCTGATGTGGAGTACCTGGCAGTAGGTGGCAGTACAGTGCACCTAATACATTTTTAGGGGTATCCGGATACTTTTATCAGACAGTGTGACAGTATCTCAAAAGAAAGACATGTGCAGAATTAACGACTGGCGGTCACGTAAGCAAGTTTGCAGCTGGTGAATATGCCTTAGAATTTTGCCTGAAAGTTGGTGGAAATTCGAGAAGATCATAAGTAACTATATGAAAGGATGCTGCGGCACAGTGGCCAAGAAAACCAGTAGCTCGGACTTACACTAAAAGAAGGCTTTAGGCGGAGTTTCTTAGATTTACGCGAAAGTTTAGCAATAATTCTTAAAACAAACCACATATATAGTGAAAAATAGAAAAGCTTTTAGCGGGGCCAACACTTTATCTCAGAGGCTGCAGACGACAGCAGCAGTAACTCACATCACTCAATTACATACTGAGTGTCGGCGAGGCCCGCCGGACAGCACGTCAAAATAAATTGACAAAACTCAGCAGACATAGGACTAGTTCAAGAAACCGCAAAAGGGAAGTAATATGGATTTAATATTCTCAGATGGCCAGCTGTCTTATCAAAACAGGTCTCTCTTGACAGACGCATTACAAAATTTGTTTGGCGACTGTACAGTGAGGTTCCTGATAATAAAGCATTAAGAATAAACATAATAAGCTTAAGAATTAAACCTTATTCAGTTTTGAAACCAAGGTGTAAAACAATTTTAACAATTATCGAAATCACTTTCAAAATAAATTGAAAAAAACACTGTCCTCATAACATTCAACACATTAGATGGTATGTGAGCCAATAACATTATAGGTAATCTAAACAGTAGAAGCCTATCAAAATATGAAATGCCTTAAAAATTCTGTCAAACATGAGACAAAAGAACAGGGTAGGTAATATATAAAATAATATAACAGAAAGCGCGTCTTACGTACATTTCAAAATAGCCACACTCAAAACAGCCACACTATTCAGTAACGCCGCGAATGGACTGCAAATCTCTAACTTAATGCACGTTCGTGACAGTCAGTAGCGGAACAACGAAGAGCGTCTTTAGCTCACAGCACCCGACCGGAGTAGTGTCACAAATATGAAGTAGGCTCGGAGGGAACCAGGATGCCACAACAGAACCTAAATTATGGCTTTTGCTGAAAGATCTCAGTATGCTCCACAATTTGGGCAGACAAAATGTTTCCTAAGCAGGCTTCCTTTCTTCTACGGACGGATAGAAGACAGTCGCGTTCCCAACCAGCATGGTGGCATCGATAACACTAAAAAGGCGAGGCGGCCGCCGTTCAGCAGCGTTCGGATAACGCGGGTTGCTCAAACGCCCTGAATTAGCACGAAACTGCAACTGCCACTGCCGCGGGCTAGTCATTCCAATAGGCAGCCGAGGAAGGGCTCATATCCCATGCGGCGCAGTTTACGAGCGCTCGCGGCGGAGCGTCCTCTGATGTCCTAGCAACGTGCCAGAGGTACAGCTAGCGTAGATACTATCTAGACTTGTCGAGCGCGCACGGCACTCTATTCGCACCCACTGTGCGGCCACAAACAATTTGCCAAGTTCGAATTCATTGCGCTCCGACATAACGCACTCACCACTGCCCAGAACACCGTCCTGACACTTGCAATTTTGGAGAACATTGCACCGGTGCCGCTTGTGTTAGCATCGGCGTTTATGTTGAACCACAAATTTAATGTGGTGTTTTCATAGTTTTATCCAACCCCTGTATATGACAAATACGAGGGGCGTTCAGAAAGTAAGCTCCGATCGGTCGCGAAATGGAAACGACTATGAAAATCCGATAAAGCTTTGCACAGATGTGTTGGGTAGTGTCTCTAGTATAACCCCAGTTAGCATCACGTCGCTCTTCTCATTTCTGAGCTCGCAGTGAGTGCGTAAAGATGTCTAGAAAATAGTGTCTGCCGCCAAGTACGAGGGCCCGGTGAGAAATTTCGCCTGAAGCTATGCAGCTAACATTACATAACTGTCGTACTGTTTCTTCTTCAAGACAATTCTCAGCCGCATTCTGCAGGGGCAATGAAGATGCTCCTGCATCGTTTTTAAATGGAAATGTGAGATTACCCACAATACAGTCCGCAATTGTCTCCCCCTGAGTTTCATCTCTGATCACATGAACCGCTGTCTTTGAAGACAACATTTTGACACAGACAACGAGGTGTAGGCCAGCGTGGAGAATTGGCGGAAAGCACTGGCGGCTGCCTTCTATGATGAGGCTATTGAATAGTTGGTACAACGCTATGACAAAAGTCTAAGTCAGAACGGCGACTACGTAGAGAAGTAGCTGAAAGGTGTAGCTAATTGTTACAAGTAAAACATTTCTGATGTTCACTGTGGTTTCAATTTGGCAATCAATCGGAGCTTACTTTCTGAACAGGCCTCGTACAAGGATCAGAGACCTGTCTTGAACCACTTGTAACGAGGTGTTCACGTTGTGGCAAATCAGAACCCTGCCTTGAACTACTTGAACGAGGTCTTAACATTGTGGCAACTGGGTTAATTGAGACTGAAAAGGATGTAGTGTCTGACAAGTGCCACCTAGTATTCTTTACTAGACACAGGGTAGACACAGAAGCAATTTACGTACTAACTAATAACCATACTATATTAGCAACTAATATTTTTGTGTTCGTAGCTATACATTAACTGACATCGCAAAGACCTATCAACGAACTCCAGAGAGCATAAGAGAAATAGCGATCTGTATGCTCTGTACTGCACAGACTGGGAAGCCATCCCTAGAATATACTTACATCAGCCCAAACTGTTAATTAGGATCCAGACGAAATATGGTAGCATGTTTTATGACTCCGTTCCTTCCTCACGACTGAATGTACTAGATCCTGTATAATCAGCAGGTCGGCATATTTGTAGAGATTTTATTAAAGCGATACCCAATCCTATAAGTGTTACTAGCAGTTCCCTCTCTCGTGTTCCGAGACAAAAGACTTTATGAGGCCGGTACTTGCTGATCGTCATAATGTCCATCAGCCACCCAGTGCAATAGAAATTACCTCGATTAATAAATCTGATGCAGACCAAGTTCAAATGGCTCTAAGCACTATAGGACTTAACATCTGAGGTCATCAGTCCGCTTGACTTAGGAGTCGAACTTGCGACCGTAGCAGCAGAGCGGTTCCGGACTGAAGCTACTAGAACCACTCGGTCACAGCGGCCGGTGCTGACCAAGTCCTTGCAAAAATGGCTCTGAGCACTATGAGACTTAACATCTATGGTCATCAGTCCCCTAGAACTTAGAACTACTTAAACCTAACTAACCTAAGGACACCACAAACATCCATGCCCGAGGCATGATTCGAACCTGCGACCGTAGCGATCACGCGGTTCCAGACTGAAACACCTAGAAACGCACGGCCACACCGGCCGGCAAGTCCTTGCAGCACAAGTTAACGTTAGTATAGCAGAAGACCATTGATGCCTGTCAAATGATATCTGTTCAGAAAATCACTGTGCTGTATATGATGGTCACATAACTATCCTTAGTCTGGAGTGAACTGAGAGTCTCTACACTGTCAAAACTGGCTCTTAATTTGGGTGGCTGGTCAAAATTATACACGGATGATTCCAAATTGTATGTCTATGGAGGAGGTTCATTTTTCAATTGCCAGAGAGGGTAGGGACAATCCCCCTTGTTACATACAGAAGGTCAGTATTAAACTGGCATAGCCTATTATCGCCACCTTTCACCGCACCGTCCTAACGGATGCGTTCGTCGTACGTCCCACATTGATTTCTGGCGTTGTTTGTCTATTCGCAAACGCCGCTGGCCTCGGTCATTAAGTGAAGACCGTCGGCCACTGCGTTTTCCGTTCTGAGAGGCAATGCCTGAAACAGGGTATCCTCCCCACACTTTTGAACTCGGAATATTGAGTTCCCTAACGATTTCCAAGAAGGAATGTCCCTTGTGTCTAGCTCCAACTACCAATCAGAGATCAAAATCTGTTAATACCCTTCGTGCTGCCGTAATAACGTCAGATAAATTTTATTATGAAACACCTGGGTACACCTGGATATTAATGACAGCTCGGACAATATAAAGCTTTTTTATACACTCCTGGAAATGGAAAAAAGAACACATTGACACCGGTGGGTCAGACCCACCATACTTGCTCCGGACACTGCGAGAGGGCTGTACAAGCAATGATCACACGCACGGCACAGCGGACACACCAGGAACCGCGGTGTTGGCCGTCGAATGGCGCTAGCTGCGCAGCATTTGTGCACCGCCGCCGTCAGTGTCAGCCAGTTTGCCGTGGCATACGGAGCTCCATCGCAGTCTTTAACACTGGTAGCATGCCGCGACAGCGTGGACGTGAACCGTATGTGCAGTTGACGGACTTTGAGCGAGGGCGTATAGTGGGCATGCGGGAGGCCGGGTGGACGTACCGCCGAATTGCTCAACACGTGGGGCGTGAGGTCTCCACAGTACATCGATGTTGTCGCCAGTGGTCGGCGGAAGGTGCACGTGCCCGTCGACCTGGGACCGGACCGCAGCGACGCACGGATGCACGCCAAGACCGTAGGATTCTACGCAGTGCCGTAGGGGACCGCACCGCCACTTCCCAGCAAATTAGGGACACTGTTGCTCCTGGGGTATCGGCGAGGACCATTCGCAACCGTCTCCATGCAGCTGGGCTACGGTCCCGCACACCGTTAGGCCGTCTTCCGCTCACGCCCCAACATCGTGCAGCCCGCCTCCAGTGGTGTCGCGACAGGCGTGAATGGAGGGACGAATGGAGACGTGTCGTCTTCAGCGATGAGAGTCGCTTCTGCCTTGGTGCCAATGATGGTCGTATGCGTGTTTGGCGCCGTGCAGGTGAGCGCCACAATCAGGACTGCATACGACCGAGGCACACAGGGCCAACACCCGGCATCATGGTGTGGGGAGCGATCTCCTACACTGGCCGTACACCACTGGTGATCGTCGAGGGGACACTGAATAGTGCACGGTACATCCAAACCGTCATCGAACCCATCGTTCTACCATTCCTAGACCGGCAAGGGAACTTGCTGTTCCAACAGGACAATGCACGTCCGCATGTATCCCGTGCTACCCAACGTGCTCTAGAAGGTGTAAGTCAACTACCCTGGCCAGCAAGATCTCCGGATCTGTCCCCCATTGAGCATGTTTGGGACTGGATGAAGCGTCGTCTCGCGCGGTCTGCACGTCCAGCACGAACGCTGGTCCAACTGAGGTGCCAGGTGGAAATGGCATGGCAAGCCGCTCCACAGGACTACATCCAGCATCTCTACGATCGTCTCCACGGGAGAATAGCAGCCTGCATTGCTGCGAAACGTGGATATACACTGTACTAGCGCCGACATTGTGCATGCTCTGTTGCCTGTGTCTATGTGCCTGTGGTTCTGTCAGTGTGATCATGTGATGTATCTGACCCCAGGAATGTGTCAATAAAGTTTCCCCTTCCTGGGACAATGAATTCACGGTGTTCTTATTTCAATTTTCAGGAGTGTACCTTGTGTATGCGATACTACCTCCATCTGTATATGTGCATTCCATTACCCTATGACTTTTGTCGCTTCGTTGTACACTGGTGAAGAATTGTTTTCTTCAGCGTCGCGAAGCGAGCTCAATAGGCAGCGAATTTCAGGTCGAGCTGTATTCCAAAACCGCTCATTGGTGATGGAAATGCTCGTAACAGGAAAATGTTATGTCGAGGCCATAAAACAGGGACTGTCGAGCAGTGGAAGAAAGTCGTTTGATCAGATGAATCATGTTTCATACAGTTTCCAACTTCCGGCCGAGTTTATATCCCAAGAGTGAAACATGGCGGGGGTTTGGTGACGATTGAAGCAGCCGTATCGCGGTATTCCATGGAACACACGGTTACTCTTAACTGTTACAGTAATTCCAGTGATAATGTGACCATTTTGGATGATCATATCCATCCTATGGTACAATGTTTGTTCCCCAATGGTGACCCTGTGTTCCAAGACTACAGGACCCCTTTTCACGCAGTTCGCATCATCCACGAGTGGTCACCACAGTCACCAGATGTAATTTTATTGAGCCTAAGTAGTTTACTTCGCATAGAAGGGTGCGTGATCGCTATTCACCTCCATTATCATTAGCTGAACTTGTCAATAATTTGCAATGGAGAATGGTATAAGATTCTCTTTACAGGGCTTTTATTTGTACATTCCGTGTTAGGAACGATAATTTGTTGTGATTTTGGTGTTTCCATATTTGTCTTGAACCTCTATTTCTTGCCAGACTTCATCAATCGTGGAGGCTGAAAGGTGGCTTGCCTGTGTCTCGGGAACGCATTACCAGTTGTCTACTGTGGGTGAGAGATCTGAAGGATGTGCTGGTGAGGGAAACAGTTGAATAACCTCGTTATAGAGGTAGAGCGAGACAGCCCGGGTTACATAGGGGCTTGCTTCCTCCTGCTGAAAGATAACGCCACAGGGATATCGAATGTAGGGTACAGACAATCTAACAGTTCCTGTCAAAATTACCACACGTGGGAACCTGAGGTGATCATGTTGTGTACGCAATGGCAGCGCATGCCATCATGTCAGTTGCAGGGTCCATACGACCACGACGAATGCACTCTGCCGGCCGGAGTGGCCGAGCGGTTCTAGGCGCTTCAGTCTGGAACCACGCGACCGCTACGGTCGCAGGTTCGAATCGTGCCTCGGGCATGGGCGTGTGCGGTGTCCTTAGGTTAGTTAGGTTTAAGTAGTTCTAATTTCTAGGGGACTGATGACCTCAGATGTTGAGTCCCGTAGTGCTCAGAGCCATTTGAACCATTTTTGAATGCACTCTGGCAACGTTCATTCTCTTCGGAGCTTCCACACACTGATGCGCCCATCGCAATGCAACACACGTAACTGGGACGTCAAATGGAGAGATGTGGTTGTGCCATTCCTGTGGCCACTTCTGTCGCTGGGCGCGCCTCCCTTGTCGCCTCGTCCAAGGAGGCCACGATTGTGGTCGCTATGCCGGCAGTTAGTGTGCTCCAGACAGAAACGCTCTGTCACCTGAATACTGCTACAGATAAACTTACTTCTTGACACCAGATACATGACTTTGCTGAAGGATAATATGCGGCAGAGGG
This sequence comes from Schistocerca serialis cubense, assembly GCF_023864345.2. Lineage (NCBI taxonomy): Eukaryota > Metazoa > Arthropoda > Insecta > Orthoptera > Acrididae > Schistocerca > Schistocerca serialis. Next base: position 579,165,281 of record NC_064645.1, on the reverse strand, counting down.
AACAATGTGTGTCTCCCTTCGGACGCTAGACTCGCGGGGCCTTTGTGATGTGATCCGACATGGAGTATGGCCATCCCGAACACAAAAACTGTTTATTTTCTTGTTCCGGACCAATGGAAGCTGCAGTACCTGTCATATTCCGACATGTGGGGGTATTCTTTCCTCATTCTTACATTAAGAATAATACAATTTTCTCAAAAACGAACAACATTCAAATGCAGTATTTGAATGAGAAACCTGATGTCTAATATTTCCTTGTGTACAGACTGTAGATGGCATTTCTCTTCCAAGCTGAAGGGTAGTGAGTGAGCTTCGGCATGATTGACGAGTCAGGGTCCGATGCCAGGTGGACCATCCTGCGCTCATACCGCTCCCCATTTTTTCACATATGTAAATGAAGATTTTGTGCAAAAGGAAAAGGGGCCCTTGTAAATTAACAATGAGTGTCGCTCTTGCAAACGTGCTGGTTACTAACAATAATAGTGGGAGGGATTCACTAGAAATAGAATTAATTATAAAGTCCATCCACTGCTCATTTGTTTTAGAGAGTCAAATAAACACATATGAATAAAACCGCACGTATACAAAACTTATTTTTGAATGCTGGCAATGTGCGTGTTGGGCGACATTCTGGGGGTCTATTAAGTGCCATGAACTACACTTAGACTCCTGTAAGTGGGTCACAAGGTACTAGGGAAACGAAAAGGGGAATATTGCCTCCTGGGATCGCTCGCGAACTTGCCTCAACCAATATTAAGGGAAACGGTTGCCTTCATGGTCACCTCTGAAGTGAAATAGTTGGCGCGGCGCGGAGGATCCGAGTGCTATACCTGTTACCTACTGAGACTTTTTTATGTTGTAGGGAGGTTTGGTACGGGGTCCAGTCAGCCCTTGTAAGGTCAAATGAGGAACTGCTTTAATAAAGACGTAGCGACATAATTAAAATTTATCCACCAACATTAACGGCTGGAGGGGGCGGTGACATGCCGATCTGATGTCTCCCACTTCGTATAGTTTCGTTGGCAGCATTCGGCCAGCCAGAACTGGCATAACGCTTAGTCTGCGAATGGTGTTTACGTTATGTTAAAACTTTCTTCATCACGCTGTGAGTGGGGTTGCTAGACTAGCGTACCAAGGAGCTAGTAGTAGCTGGCACCATAAAGAGCAATGTGGAAGCCTAGGTGCAAGATTCGCTGTGATGAACCCCACTCGCAAAACGCCAGAGGGGAGAAAAATTAACACGTTAATGAATAAGTCGAATATCACCGTGAGGCCTCTAATATGAGTTCTTTTTGATTAGAGCTACATCCTAACCACTTTTCACTGAAATTTAACACCAGAAATTACAGATCAAGCGTCCAGAATCAGTGACCGCGTCTCGCGTCCTGCAAAGGTGTCTCACCCCAGTGTCGGCGGACGAGTGTGGAGTCGGTAGAAGAAGCGTCTCATCGAAGAGTTAGAAAAAAAGAGTGACTAGAAAAATTCTCTCTCTCGACTCCTGGCGTTCCCATGGAACAAGCAAGCGCGCCATAACTTCGCCCATTCAAAGACCGTAGCTGCTTGTCATCCTATGAAACAAGAGGAAATAAATTTGTACTAGCCGGCCACGCCATTTACAGCAACAACAAAAAAGCGTTCCTTAGACTTCACAATTTGCAAAGGCTATCCGTGACGCCAATCTGTCGCCGACCTACCGCGTGGGAATGCACGTTATACATGTAACATCAAGGTAAGAGACCATAGTATTGCCGTTGAGCGTGTGAATGCAGACACCGCATTCCAAAGTCGCTTTTGTCCAGAAATTTTCACATGGAGCGGACAAAGGCGAGACACCACACAGCAACGGCCCCCACCCAATGGAGCGAGCCAGAGGCGGCACTCCAGAGCTCTGACTCCAGAACACTACGAAAATAACCGACAAAGAAATGACATAAAAGACATAACGTTGCTAAATGGTGTAACGTTTATTACATTAGTGAAAGTAGTATTGATCTCACGTTGCAATATTAAGAGGTACATCAAACTACACAGAAAAGGGCTCGTTGATGGTACTAGGAATTTGTTACTTCGTAATTATTTTTGCATATAAATGAAAGTAACCTTAAACAGTAGCTGAAAGTGATCAGTCATGAAGTTGGCGAACACGTTTCACCCATCCCTGCTTTCTGCGGCTCCTCTGAATTGTTAACAAGTTGCATATCCAAGCATGTATTACACTTTATGCCAGTCTGCCTTTATGATGATAATTTTAATACGCATCAGCGTCAATAGATGTCTTGCAACTAACTACACTGAAAAAATCACTACTTTTTAACTACTCAGTTATAAATCAGTTTGTGTAACCGTTTCTGTATCAGGACATACAATTCCTGATAACCTACACCAGTACAAAAAGAAAAAGACAGGTAGTTAGAGTTCAACGTCCTGTCGACGACGAGGTCATTGTAGAATAAGTTCGGCCTGTGGAAGGTTAGGTTTTCTAAAGGAATCATCCCAAAACTTGCATTAAGGCGTTTGAGAGGAATCACAGAAAGTCAAAATTAGATCATGGGAGAGGGATTTGAACCGCCGTCCTCCAGAATGGGAGTCAAGTATGTTTTTCCTCCTTCTTCTTCTTCAGCCCTTCGTTTCGCTCGCAGATGACGGCTCCTCTGGTCTGGCTTCTAGGTCACCTACTTAAATTGTATGTTTCCCGAGAGCAGAAAATTCTTCTAAATTGACGCTGCTTCGCTTAGAAGTGACAACAAATGAAAATTGTGATGTAATGTAATCATATTCTCGGATTGTAAACAATTTTCTTCAAAATAAAAGCAACTCTGTATTCCTGGAGAAACTGTGTAGTTGACGATAGCGCTAAATGAAAAAGTCTCAACATCAGCTTAAAACCCTAGATCTGGCTTCGTCGGATTTCCATCTGTTCTCAAACCTGAAAAAATTCCTCGCTGGTCAGCGCCTCTCGTCTAGTGAAAAACCCATTGGCGGCTATAGATGGGACTTTGCAGCACTTCCGGAGGAACACTACAGAGAGGGGAAATGGCATTGTGACACCGCTTAGCGAAATGTACCGATGTCAGAGGACGTTATGTTGAAAAATAAAACTTTTTTGAAAGCATAAATTGTCGTTTTCGCTATGAGGCCAAGAACGTTTCACACGGCCCTCGTAAAAAATTTCCTTGAAACGGAAAACCCACGAATTAGCACGGTTTTAGAAAGCACCGCTCGTGCGAAACTCAACTTGCCCTTTCCTTATAAGGTATCCTGTGGAATATGGATGAAGGGTAACAGGCAGATGCCATAGCCATAGATTCCCGAAAAGTATTTGACATCTTCCTCCACTGCAGACTGTTAAGGAAGGTTGGACCATGCAGGATAGGTTCTCAGGCATGTTAGTGGCTGAAATCCAGTATCTTGTCCGCGACGCGAGTGTTTATCAGAGACAAGTGCATCGTCAGGAGTGCCCCAGGGATATACGATATGATCGATGTTATTTTCTACATACATAAATGAGCTGGCAGAATAGGTGAGCAGCAATCTGCGGCTGTTTGCTGATGACTCTGTAGTGTATGGAAGAGTGTCAACGTTGAGTGACTGTAGAAAGATACAAGATCACTTAGCCAAAATTTCTAGTAGGTATGATAAATAGCAGCTAGCACAAAATGTAGCAAAATGTAAGTCACTGCAGATGAATAGGAAAAAAGACTAGGTAATGTACAAATATCGCATTAGTAGTGTACTGCCTGACGGAGTTACGTCGGTCAAATATCAATGTGTAACGTTGCAAAACGATATGAAATGGAATGAACATGTAACGATTGTAGTACGAAGGCGAACAGCCGAATCTGCTTTATTGGAAGAATTTTAGGAAGGCGTGGTTCATCTGTAAAGATGTCCGCATATAGGACACTAGTAGGCCTACGACTCATTCTTGAATACTGCTTGGGTATTTGCGATCCGCAGAGAGTCGGATTAAGGAAAGACGCCGAAGCAGTTCAGAGAGGGCTGCTAGATTTCTTATCGGTAGGTTCGAACAACACGCACGTATTATGCAGCTACTTCTCTTACCAAAGTGTAGGAAACTCTGGACGTAATGCGACTTTCTTTTGGGAGACACTATTAAGAAAATTTAGAGAACCGGTATTTCAAGAGGACTGCACAAATATTCTACTTTTGCCGAGGTACATTTCGCGTAAATTCCACGAAGATAAGAGGAATTAGGGCTCCTCCGGAGGCATATAGATAGTCGTTTCTCTCGCTCATTTTGCGAGTGAGACAGAAATGTAAATAACTTGTAGTGGAACAGGATGCTCTCCATTATGCACCGTACTGTGGCTTGCGCAGTACGTGCGTAGATGTAGATGTAGACTTATTCTTCTAACTCTGGCAGATTTAACTCGATTCACTTATTTCTGGTAATTTATGAACAAGTAAATTTTGAATTACTGTTTGTATTTATGGAATTACTTCAATTTAAAGTGCGGCGCTACCGCATAAACTGTATAGTTTTCAAGATTTTCAGCAATTTTACAAATTATATAGTTTTCGGAAGATCCGGGCAGCCGGGAACAAATACTTTTTTTCGTGCTGGGCAGAATAAGACAGTCTGCATGGAGAAGCCTCATAAATAGTTTCTGTGGTTGTAGAAGTTCCGATAATAACTGCTATGTTAGTTTCTTGTGTATCATCTTAGTACCATCTGTGCAAGCAAAAGTGCCTGTTAGCGTGTCTACCAGTTGGCAGTGATAACAGGGTGGGTCAAGTTTTAGTTGAATCTTGTGCAATTTTTCTCCCATTACAACTTTCTTGCTGAAAATGTCATACCATGAGAGATCTTATGTCTGACGTGAGTATGTTCTGGACGAAACATTAGGAACAGAAGGGTTTTGTCGACCACAACCTTATACGCAGCTGTGTCGTCTGATCGTGAAACCGTTCATTCTATATTGCTGTTTATGTTATTCCTGATATTCCGATCAGCATCTTGAAATTATTTTAACAGTGCGGAACTTCTTGTAAGTAACTGAATTTCGTATAGTGTTTGCGGACATGAAGATTAATATGTCCCACGTTAACTGGCGCCATTTCGTCTTAGGGGCAAGGATAGTGAACAGGTCTCTGGCTGTTTCTGTGTGATCGCTGTGCAACATTTCGGAGGTTCGGTTCAGAGACATTGCAGTACGCTGTGACGGACGTCCACGACACCTACAATGCCGTCAGTACGAGCCAACGTCAACGTCTCAAGTGAGACACTGAAAATGTTGTCAGTTCATGTACATACCAGTAAATGACAGTCAAAATTTTATGTATGATGTCAAATGGAATAAGTGGCACCTCTGCCATGTGGTACGTTTTGCTGAGATATAGGCATTTATAAATAGCACTCTTCGGAGACCACTTAGTGACAGTTCCTATGCTCTTTCAGCGTGGTTCTTGAAGTATTGAGGTTGTACTCACTAAATTTAACTAATTCATGTTCTGCGGATTCAGTGTTAAGGTGATTCCTAGCTTGTTTATCTTATCGGTGTTCTGTAACCAAGATGTATCCATATCGCAGCCGTTGGATTTCATTGACATAAGCTCGTATTTATGCTCGTTCAACATCACATTAACTTCCCACCGTAGGCGTTGGTATAGTCCATAATTATCCTCTAACTGTTACAGTCTCTTGGGTAGTGTTTTTAAGAACGCTGTCATTTGCATAAGCTTCTGATGTTGAAAACTTACAATACTTTTAAATTTAGGAGCATATTTAAAAGTAGTGGTTCCACAACAGAGCTATATAAAGTCATAGACTACAACCTGGTCGAACAGACTGGTTGATGCGCACGAGGACTGTTAACTGACCCTTGGTCAGTGTGCTTCTCGACTATGTATTTCTAAATCAAAGACGAGAACCGAGCATTAAAACCCATTTACACATCAGACTTGTGGTAATACGGTTTTGTTTCAGGGTGTTCATATACCTCTGTCCCGTAAAATATACTGATGACCAAAACATTATCACAGCTGTTTAAGGGGCTCCGGAAAGGCTCAAAATCATGAAAAGTTCAATTTTTACTTTTTTGCGTTTTCTGAATCTGCAGACCTTTTAATAGATATATAATTTATTCAATTCCGAAGACTACAACTATTTTTAAATTTTTTTTGAAATGCGTTCTACATGGGCGTGACCCACTGTGGCGCTGTTAAACTGCTGTCAAATGGTGCTATTATTATCGTCCGTGTTCATTTTAGTGATGTGAGATAAAGTATGTGTTGTGGCTAACCTGTGATGGTTCAATATATATCGCTGGTGTGATTGTCGATTGTTTCATGTTTATTTACTCTGTCGTTATCTCGAAAATATTCGTAATTAATTCTGTTTCTTGAGTCTCTGTTTTGTTGAAGTATAATAATGAGTAAAAGTAAAGTTATTAGAAATCCTCTGAAGGCTTTTAAGAAAAGGAGAAATGTTGGAAAGCCAAAGGTATGTGTTATTACTGTAAACAATAAAGACGATAATCAAGTGAGTGAACCTAACCTCTCAAGTACACCTGCCCATAGCAGTCAAAGTGGGAAAGAAAATACTTCACAGAAGAAGCTTGGTTCAATGAGTGAAAGCTATGAATGTTTTATGGGCGAATCAGATGTGAATGAAATATTTGATATGTCGGTTCTCAAAGGAATTTTTTCAAGCTGTGTAAGATGTATTCATTGTAGTGAAGTTGGTCTGGAACTCTCCATAATAAAGCACGTAGGACTTGCTAGCGAAATGCAACTGAAATGTGATAAGTGTTCATACATGACCACCTTTTGGAACAGTGTTGCAGTAACTGCAACTGAAGAAAATGGTAGCAAAATCTACGAACACAACAACGAGCGATGCTTGCTTTAGACAAGGAACGCCTTCGGGCTGCAGACAGGGCTGTAAAGAGTCTAGAAATACAAGCAAGAGTAAACAGAAGGAGGAACAAGAGGAAGCTGGAGGAGGAGTTTGCAGAGGATGAAGATAATCCATCCTATGGACGTGGAATGCACTAAAAAGTTAATCCAATCTTTGCCGCTCGATTCCCAAAACTTTTATTTTCTCATACTAATTACGTATTTTCTAAGGATCTTCCAAACATATTTGTTTCAAACTTTCAGTAAATGTTACACAGTACCTTCTGCATAATTTAACACAGCCTTTTTCCAAAAAACTGTATATTTTTGAACATATAAATAAAAAATTGCAAAAAAATGTTGTGAATTTTCATTACAATTGAAAAAAAATCATCTTTAATAACTGAACTAAAATTTTGTATAATCCCTGTGTTAAGTTGTAGCCCATATTCCAATAAGTAATCTGTAAAAAGTTCAACTTCCTACCTCAAATACTTTGTGAGGAAAGATGTAATTTATAAGCGTTATTTTAACATTGCAAGTATAGGGCGTTCCGGAGCCCCTTAATAGCGTGCCTATCTACCGTTGGAATGCGATACAGTGGGGATCTGCATGACGTGGTTTCGAAATGTCTTTGGTAGGTTTGCGGGTCTACGCGACACCAGATATCTACTCACAGGTCACGTAACTCTCGTAAATTTGAGGGGGCGGAGCTGACGCCTGATATCGTCGCAGATGTGTTCCGTTGGTTTTAGATCAGGTGAATTTGATGAGCAAGGTATCATCGTCAGTTCACGTAGTCCACAGATGCCAATGTGTTTTCAGTTGCTGCCAGAGGTCACATGGAAGCACAGATGAATGTCTTCTGTAACATTGTACTGCCCTCACCCGCCTCTTTTAGTGGTGTGGTGTATATTTCGAACAGACGTTCGCCTGGACGACGTAATACGCAGATATTACCATCGAACTGGTTTAACAAGAAACGTGATTCATCCTTCTATTTAACATGTTTCCGTGGATCAAGGGATCAATCTCGTGATCCATTGCGCAATGCAATCGTAACTGACAAAGTCGTTGGTTCATCTTGCTAACAGATAGTGGTCATCTGCTGATAAACTCTTATACGAGTACAACAACGGGCGTTGAATAGTGAGCACCACAACATTTGTTGCACCATTTAGAGATGCTCATTCCCCAGGGCCTCACCACATGAATCTGTCCTTTGCCACAGTCGCTTGTATCTTTGTACGAGGCCTGTTTCTAAGTAAGGTCCGTTTTGTTGTAGACACTAGTAGTTCGCGCGCATACCGCTACGAGCGCGTGCGTCGTGTACCGGCATGCCTCGGGAACAACTGTGCTCAGTTTCAGCTCTGTATGTAACCTGTACGGTTCTGTTCTGTGTTTTTGAAATGTTTGAGACTATCGACTCGCCCGCCGCGTGTGAGGTTCGTTCAGTGATACGGTTTTTGTCGGCAGGGACCCTGTCTGCTGCAGAAATTCATCGACAGATTTGCGAAGTGTACGGTGATACTGTTATAAATGAAAGCAAAGTGCGTAAGTGGGTACGAGAATTCAAAGATGGCCGCGACAACTTCCACGATGGGGACCACTCCGGTCGCCCTTCTTTGATTACAGACGATTTGGCGGCTTCAGTTGAAGCGAGGATTCGTGAGAACAGGCGCTTCACAATAACAGGTCTCCCAAACGAATTTCCTGATGTGTCGAGGTCAGTGCTTTACAACATTGTTGCTGAACACCTTAAGTTTAGGAAACCGTGCTCCCGTTGGGTCCCGTAACTCCTAAAAGAGGACCACAAAAACCAAAGATTTGAGTGAGCGATGAAGTTCTTGATCCGTTATCATGAAGAAGGCGACGGCTCCTTGAGTCAGATCGTAAATGGAGACGAAACATGGGTTTCGCATATCACGCCCGAATCGAAGCAACATAGCATGGAATGGAGACACACACACTCGCCTGTAAACGTGAAGGCCAAACAGACTCTGTCCCAGCGCAAAATCATGGCGTCGGTGTTTTGGGATAGGCACGGTGTTTTGTTGGTCGACTTCATGCAACGAGAAACAACTATCAATGCAGAAGCATACTGCCAAACCCTGAGAAAGCTACGCACAGCGATTTAAAAAACAAAAGATGTGGCATGCTCACAAAGGGAATTGTCCTTCTCCATGACAATGCAAGACCTCACACTGCAGTTCAGACTCGCGATTTATTGGACAGTTTTGTCTGGGAAGTTTAGGCCACCCACCCTACAGTCCTGATATTGCGCCGAGCGATTACCATCTGTTCCTGCACCTCAAACAACACCTCAGTGGCGACCGTTACAATGATGACGACGACGTGAAGAGGCAGTGAACTCTTGGTTATCAGAGTAGGCGGCAACTTTTTATGAAGAGGGTATTTTAAAATTGGTTAAGAGGTATGATAGGTGTTTCAACAAACTTGGCAACTATGTCGAAAAATAGAGTGAAGTATGTACTTTCTCAAAATAAATTGACTTTCGTTGTGTACTTATGTTCACATGGACCTTGCTTAAAAACACGCCTCGTATTTCCCCTTTGCAGCCCATACCGTAGCTAGAATGAGTATACAATTATCTCTACTCCGCTTGTGTATTTTCCTTCGCGCGTCACGTGCCCATAACGCCATCAGACGGTATTCAAACCCATGGTAGGCACTGGTCATAATGTTTTGGATCATCAGGGTATGTTCAAGTTCAAAAGAATCTTTTCACGTGAAGATTAATCCTTTCAGCGGCCTTCGATAAGCGTACAGAGAAGTAGCATTTGCCTGTATTTGAAGGTCAACAGCCCAAAAATCGACCTGGAATATGTGCTGAGCGATTGGCCGAGGCCTGCTGACAGGACGAAGTTAATTACCAAATTCATATCAGTTCAGCCCTTGCCGTACTTCTAAAGCATCACTCAAGTATTTATGAGTCAAACTGTATACCAAACACTGACAGGCCTGTTTACACGGCACGCATCTATTTCTGGGTTGTCGAGCAAGGTGCCGCAGTGGTGTGACAGTGCATCTGTATTCGACGCCGGTTCTGAACTCCCTCAAGCCATCCACGTTTAGGTATTCCGTGGTTTCGATGCATCGCTTAAAGCAAATACCAGAATAGTTCCTTTGATAAAGACACGACCGAGTTTCTTCCCCATTTCTCCTTGACCGTAACTTATGCTGCGTCTGTAGAAAACCGCATTGTCGACGGAACGTTAAACTCTAACCTCCCATGAATTTTCTCCTTGCCCTTCGTAGTATCGTTCCATTTTTAAGTTTCCGTACCTGAATCGGTAAAAGCGGTACCCTCATAGGATCACTTTGTTATCCGTCCGTCTGTTTGTCTGTTAAGGGGAGCGGAAGGCAATTTTTATCCATATTCTGCCAATGGTATTTTACCCTTTTAATAGGTACACTTTTCAAAAACACTATAACTGATAAAAGAATGAAATTTGTACTGCATATATATAACATATATGCCTCAATTTACAAGTAAAATGAACATAATACCTCTTATGGTTTTGAAGGAAACAAATTATTCTTTCACAAGTAAAATTAATTTTTTTGTACACTCCTGGAAATTGAAATAAGAACACCGTGAATTCATTGTCCCAGGAAGGGGAAACTTTATTGACACATTCCTGGGGTCAGATACATCACATGATCACACTGACAGAACCACAGGCACATAGACACAGGCAACAGAGCATGCACAATGTCGGCACCAGTACAGTGTATATCCACCTTTCGCAGCAATGCACGCTGCTATTCTCCCATGAAGACGATCGTAGAGATGCTGGATGTAGTCCTGTGGAACGGCTTGCCATGCCATTTACACCTGGCGCCTCAGTTGGACCAGCGTTCGTGCTAGACGTGCAGACCGCGTGAGACGACGCTTCATCCAGTCCCAAACATGCTCAATGGGGGACAGATTCGGAGATCTTGCTGGCCAGGGTAGTTGACTTACACCTTCTAGAGCACGTTGGGTGGCACGGGATACATGCGGACGTGCATTGTCCTGTTGGAACAGCAAGTTCCCTTGCCGGTCTAGGAATGGTAGAACGATGGGTTCGATGACGGTTTGGATGTACCGTGCACTATTCAGTGTCCCCTCGACGATCACCAGTGGTGTACGGCCAGTGTAGGAGATCGCTCCCCACACCATGATGCCGGGTGTTGGCCCTGTGTGCCTCGGTCGTATGCAGTCCTGATTGTGGCGCTCACCTGCACGGCGCCAAACACGCATACGACCATAATTGGCACCAAGGCAGAAGCGACTCTCATCGCTGAAGACGACACGTCTCCATTCGTCCCTCCATTCACGCCTGTCGCGACACCACTGGAGGCGGGCTGCACGATGTTGGGGCGTGAGCGGAAGACGGCCTAACGGTGTGCGGGACCGTAGCCCAGCTTCATGGAGACGGTTGCGAATGGTCCTCGCCGATACCCCAGGAGCAACAGTGTCCCTAATTTGCTGGGAAGTGGCGGTGCGGTCCCCTACGGCACTGCGTAGGATCCTACGGTCTTGGCGTGCATCCGTGCGTCGCTGCGGTCCGGTCCCAGGTCGACGGGCACGTGCACCTTCCGCCGACCACTGGCGACAACATCGATGTACTGTGGAGACCTCACGCCCCACGTGTTGAGCAATTCGGCGGTACGTCCACCCGGCCTCCCGCATGCCCACTATACGCCCTCGCTCAAAGTCCGTCAACTGCACATACGGTTCACGTCCACGCTGTCGCGGCATGCTACCAGTGTTAAAGTCTGCGATGGAGCTCCGTATGCCACGGCAAACTGGCTGACACTGACGGCGGCGGTGCACAAATGCTGCGCAGCTAGCGCCATTCGACGTCCAACACCGCGGTTCCTGGTGTGTCCGCTGTGCCGTGCGTGTGATCATTGCTTGTACAGCCCTCTCGCAGTGTCCGGAGAAAGTATGGTGGGTCTGACACACCGGTGTCAATGTGTTCTTTTTTCCATTTCCAGGAGTGTACATTAATTATTATAAAACAGTTTCTGATTGCTTGATGGTTCTCAATTTGCTTGTAATAACTTATTACCACCAGCAGTACAAATTGACGAAATTTCATGTTTCTAAACCCATTAGTTTATCAAATAATGGTACCTGAAAGTAAAAAATGTCGTTTTGAGAACAATCCATTTGAAGTTTTATATTTCATTTATAGTATGGTTATTGATGAGAATTACTTACCACTAATATTTTCCTGCACCATACTCAGCATCATCTGAATCATACTGATCTTTTTCTAATTACACCATCACTGAATCATAAAGTAGAATCATAAACAAGAAATTTGAGGGTTGTAAGCTGAAAAAATACGGTTTTCGGTAACCGGTTCCAAATGACAGAATTCACATATTCATTTAAATTTTGGGTTTTCCCATGAAGACATTTCTTCAACAAAGTATCTTTACAAAGGTCTCTAAATGTGGGTTTAATTTCATTCATTACTGATGAAAATATGAAGTAATATGCAAAGAGTAAAAGAATGCTGTGCATTATATCTGCATCGCGCAAAAAGGAAGGCGTGGCATTTAAATACCAGATTGCACAGAGCGTCGGGAAAACCATCATATCTCAAGAAAAAATTGTCATATTTATGTAAAACAAAAACTGTTTCACATAGGAAAGACCAGGCATTTCGAATATGCTAAAATCTAAAAAAACGAATTTTTGAAGCCCACTTTCCTTCCGTCTCCCCTTAAGACAACCTTTTCTCAGGAATACGTAACTGTACCAACCTGTTATTTGTGTCAAATACTAAGATCTACCGTACCTTTGTGCCGCAAAATATTTAAGCTTTTAAATCAAATCAGTTAAAAGATACAGCCTATTATGTCACATATTTTGATACTCGCAAGCTCTGTCATCAAAACCTGTAAGAGTACTTCCCTTTGAACTCTAAGAATGAAATTTGGCAAGAAGGAAGGCTCCACAGTACGAGAAAGGAGGAAATCGGGGTACCGTTAATTTGTAATTATATCACATAGTATCAACATGTTTTTTGGGGATTTGTTGTCCATCTGTTTGTACGTCTGTTAAGGCCCCATTTTTCTCGATAGGTTAGAGGTATCAAGTTGGATATTATTTCAAACACTAAGGCCTACACACTCTTGGTGGTGTAATATATTAAAACTTTTAAGTCAATGCCTGAAACTCATCACAGCAAGCAGTTTGAAAATAACTTCTTCCACATAAACGAAAATATGAAGATTATTTGGGTGTAACTGTTTTTTAATTCCGTTCATACGTACCAAGGAAACGTTGGTTGTCTGCTTTCTTGCAGTCTGTTTGTTCTTATTTGTCTGTGATTATGGCCAGGACGTGGTCTGTACATACCCAGCTAAACGCAAACTACACACCGCCAAATGAAAATGCCTTGGCAATCTCGTTACAGTGAGATAGCCGTTGCTGATAGAAGCGTAAATGCGAGCTTGAAAACAAGCAGAGAGCACAGACTAGGTCTATTGACCTCTTAGGGTCAGCTATCAGATCTTGCTTGCTTGCACGCGACCGTTGCGTTAACTGAGACCGCCGCACTGGGGGCATAAAATTATGGTTGCCCTTCCTTCACGTGGCACGACCCCGCCTGGCGACCTCAGATAAAGCTCTTCCTAATTATCTCGGGCTATAAAAGCGGCACTTACGAACTGCAAAGGGCACAAGCGCGCATTGCAGGACAGTGTAATCACTCACAAGTGTCTTAGATAATGGGAAGCGGAGGAAAAGAGGAAAATTTATAGCATAAACGTTATTAATTCCTTCACAGCTAGTTTTCGTGTTGGTAGCTGCGTACTATGCTGAAATTATATTAATGACAATGTTATAAATTGTGCCAGTAAAAAAAAACTGAAACCATCAAATGTTCTTAATTTATCCATTGCTGTCAGTGTTCCTTCCATGCCAGCATTAGACCTACTTCCGTAAAGAAAAGATTAACTGCATTTAGTCACAACCGTGATTTTATTTCAGTGTACGATGCATATCGGGTCTTGGGAGTTCATCTTCAAGAGCTTTAATGGCCTACATCGATTTTTTTCAGATTTAAGCTAATTCTGGTCCTAGTAAGATTACAATGCTACAAGGCAAATGTACCACTGTGATCTTACCAGGACCAGAATACACTTTGTAAAATAACATTGTAATCTTACTAAGACAAGAATTAACCTAAATCTGAAAAAAATATCAGTGTAGATTATGAAAGCACCAGAAGATGAGCCCCCATGGGTCGTAATGCGTCGTACATTGAAATACTATCATGATTATGACTGAAGGTGCTCAAATGTTTAGTGAAATTATTTGTCTAAATTAAGGAATAAAATAGGTAAAACATTTGATGTATCTTTGAATCAAGCTCGAAATCACTTACAACAAATGAGGTGCTGACTGAGAGTTTACAGTTCATTGTTTAAGTTACAATCGTAGCATTTTAAAGAGTACTTGAGGATATTTGTGTGGTTTACTATGGACAAGGTCTGTCCCAGAAGTAACCAACCTATTAAAGGAAACACAAAAATTTTGGGAAAAAATTCTTATTTCTCTTCTTAGTCACCTTCCACCTCGATAAAATTTTCCCAGAGATGTTCCATAGCTTCGATACCTGTGTATAGTGAGCACAGTCGAGCCAGGCAAAATAGCCATCAACCGCGGACTCCACTTTTTTAGTTTTTGGCAAATCTTTTACCACTAAGTCATTTCTTCACTTTTGGAAACAGGAAATAATGGTAGGTGATTAAATATTGCGAAAAGGATGCATGAGAAAGCAATTCCAATGTAATTCATTGAAATTAACCATTACTATAATGGATGTATGAATATCGGGATGTAACAAAACTTTAGTTTTCGCTAAATATGGCTGTTTTTGTTTGATTTCATCGCCCAACGGCTGCAATAATTGTTCATAACACTTCCGTTTTGGAGATAATCAATGAAAATTAGCTCAGGTGTACCCCAAAAAACTTACGTCATGACCGTGTTGCAGATGGAACTGTCTTCGCCTTCTTTGGAACCGATTCTCTCCTTTCACTTCACTGTTGTGGTTGTTCCTTCGTCTCAGGTGTCACGTGATTGATCAGTGTTTCATCCATGGATACGATTCGACGCAAATTCTTAACTTTTTTTGCAGCGAAATATCGCCAGACCCTCGCCTGAAACATCCTCACACCTTCCTTGCTCACATCTTTCTTATGTCCACATTTTCAGTCGGTATGTGATGTACAGCTGTTTATAAAATACCTATGATATCTGCTAAATCGCACACTTCCAGTCGATGACCAACCAGTGCCATTTTGTGGATTTTTTTTTGCAGTTTAGGGTGTGGTCACCTCATGTGGTTGACCATTACGATATTCCTCTTGGCCGCCAGTACAGCACTGCTTAAACTGTATCACCAAATATTTTAATTTTGTTACCTAAGGAGCTGACACCTCCATAGTGGAATCGAGCTCTAGCTTAGTTGGACTAAGACCTTTCAAATGAAATTACTGTATCGCATAAAGATACAGTTTTATGCACGTTCACAAATTCGCTGAGAGGGTTCCCTGTTGATGGTTGTTGCATAAATATTAAATGATGTAGCATTGTCGAACTTGAAAGTGAAGTTTTATAACGTTGGTACCGTCTGCCGTAGTCATTTTTTACCAACAATTGTCAGTACGGCAGGACGAGTACTTTAGTGACAGCCCTAGTAGACCGCTTAGTCCACTGACATGTGGTCTTATAGTTTGAATAATTTTTCGGTCTCAAGAGTTGTTCAATAGAGGATTCTTCAAATATCAGGAAAGGGAAAGCATGCAGCGCTTATTTCCAGAGAAATCATTTCACAAAGCATTTAACCATTTCCTTTTTTTAAAGTTTTTCCAAAAGATTTGGCAGCTCTAGATCTCACTCTTGCCGGTTTGACACAGCATTTGTTCGTTTCCCACTCTTTGTTTGGTTATGAAAAGTCGCGCAAAAATCTATTGTGTAGTTCCTAAAGTATCTGTTTTTCACTCCACTGAAACACTTGATAAAAAGATTTTGCTCCAAATGCTTACCTGCGAACGCCTGTCAGCTTGGATTTAAGGGTAACAGCGAAGAAAGAACAGGCCTAATCTAGCTTGACAATAAATAGAATTTTCCTTTTAAATAAAAGTAAACAAGAGTCAAAATAAATACAGTCTGTTTGGAAGGGTTCATCATTCTTGCCTGTGAATTCAAAATCTGCTGCTGAGTAACATGCAGCAACGTGTTGCCCGAACGAATGCTTTGTAACGTGCCTGAAGCCTCCTTGGCACGTTGTACACAAGGTAGTCGAGACGTTGCCTCTAAGGCCTCTCCTGATCTTCGACAGTGACAGTCATGAGGTCTTCTGTTCTACGAGGAGGGTTTGTGCGACGACACACTGCAATTTTCGTACAGGCCTCAAGCGAACTCAGTCGCCACCACCTCAGCAGGTATAGTAAATCATTTCGTATAGTGGACTCCTGTCTTCTGGAGGAAGGTGTCCACACTGTGAGAGTGGTGTGCTCAAGATTTATTATCTTGAAGCCCGAACCAATAACAGATTGT
Source organism: Schistocerca serialis cubense (assembly GCF_023864345.2). Classification (NCBI taxonomy): domain Eukaryota; kingdom Metazoa; phylum Arthropoda; class Insecta; order Orthoptera; family Acrididae; genus Schistocerca; species Schistocerca serialis. The sequence continues at coordinate 579,148,831 of NC_064645.1, read as the reverse complement.
TGACGGTAGTGCTGGGCAATAGGATGAAGGATTCTTTAGCAGTATCCCACAGACTTCAAGTTACACTCGATAGCAACGACAGGCATCCGACAACAGCACATTATACACTACTGGCCATTAAAATTGCTACACCATGAAGATGACGTGCTGCAGACGCGAAATTTAGCCGACAGGACGAAGATGCTGTGGTAAGTAAATGATTAGCTTTTCAAAGCATTCACACAAGGCTGGTGCCGGTGGCGACACCTACAACCTGCTGACATGACAAAAGTTTCCAACCGATTTCTCATACACAAACAGCAGTTGACCGGCGTTGCCTGGTGAAACGTTGTTGTGATGCATCGTATAAGGAGGAGAAATGCGTACCATCACGTTTCCGAGTTTGATAAAGGTCGGGTTGTAGCCTATAGCGATTGCGGTTTATCGTACCGCAACATTGCTGTTCGCGTTGGTCGAGATCCGATGATTGTTAGCAGAATATGGAATCGGTGGGTTCAGGAGGATAATACGGAACGCCATGCTGGATCCCAACGGCCTCGTATCACCAGCAGTCGTGATGACAGGCATCTCACCCGCATGGCTGTAACGGATCGTGCAGCCACGTATCGATCCCTGAGTCAACAGATGGGGACGTTTGCATGATAACCATCTGCACGAACAGTTCGTCGACGTTTTCAGCAGCATGGACTATCAGCTCGGAGGCCATGGCTGCGGTTACCCTTGACGCTGCATCACAGACAGGAGCGCCTGCGATAGTGAACTCAACGACGAACCTGGGTGCACGAACGGCAAAACGTCATTTTTTTCGGATGAATCAAGGTTCCGTTTACAGCAACATGATGGTCGCATCCGTGTTTGGCGACATCGCCGTGAACGCACATTGGATGCGTGTATTCGTCATCGCCATACTGGCGTATCAGCCGGCGTGATGGTATGGGGTGCCATTGGATACACGTCTCCGTCACCTCTTGTTCACATCGACGGCAATTTGAACAGTGAACGTTACATTTCAGATGTGTTACGACCCGTGGCTCTACCTTTCATTCGATCCCTGCGAAACCCTACATTTCAGTAGGATAATGCACGACCGCGTGTTGCAGGTCATGTGCGGGCCTTTATGGATACAGAAAATGTTCGTCTGCTGCCCTGGCCAGCACATTCTCCAGATCTCTCACCAATTGTAGACGTCTGGTCAATGGTGGGCGAGCAACTGTCTCGTCACAGTACGTCAGTCACTACTCTTGATGAACTGTGGTATCGTGTTGAAGCTGCATGGGCAGCTGTACCTGCACACGCCATCCAAGCTCTGTTTGACTCAATGCCCAGGCGTATCATGGCCGTTATTACGGCCAGAGGTGGTTGTTCTGGGTACTGATTTCTTTGGATCTATGCACCCAAATTGCGTGAAAATGTAATCAGATGTCAGTTCTAGTATAATACATTTGTCCAATGAATACCAGCTTATCATCTGGATTTGCTTCTTGGTGTGGCAATTTTAATGTCCAGTAGTGTATATTCGCAAAACGATATGGCACAGCCCGTAGCCTTAACACGGCACATACGTAACTCTAATTATACATGCTCCTGCGTATGGAAATCAGTGATAAACTTGTTGTTTACCCAGTGGAATGCCATGACATTATGCACATTGTTGGGCCCGTATGACGATGACGAATGCAATCTGACAACGATCATCCTCGTCGGAGCTTCAATACACGGATACATGCATTATAATGCTGAGGGTTCGTCGAAAGAGTCGACGTGGTTGCATTGTTTGTCCGGTGTTGTCATTGTGTGCAAAATAGTGAATCTCTCAGTGTTTCATTACTCCTCTGGTTTCGTTTACCGCATATCGTTATAGCCAAAAAACGACGCACGACGAAAGTTGGTTCAAATGGCTCTATGCGACTTAACTTCTGAGGTCATCAGTTGCCTAGAACCGCACGGCCACTCCGGCCGGCGCGCCACGAAGAACTTAGGCGTTTAGGACGGATATCAGTAGATGTGCACAGACAAATAAATGATTACAGTTTCAGCGAAATCTGATGATTTATTCAAGAGAAATAGCTTCACAAATTGAGCAAGTCAATAGCACGATGGTCCAGCTCTGACCGTTACGCAACAGTTATTCGAATTCGCGTAGATTGGTGGAATTGATGCATGTGCTCCTGATGGATATTGGGTCAAATTCTGTCCAACTGGCCCGTTAGATAGTGGAAATTCCGAGCTGGTTGGAGGGCTCTGCCCATAATGCTCCAAACAGTCTCAATTAAGGAGAGATCCTGAGACCTTGTTGGCCAAGCTAGGGATTGGGAAGTACGAAGACAAGCAGTGTAAACTCTTGTTATGCGCAGACGGGAATTATCTTGCTGAAATGGAAGTCGAGCATGGATTACCATGAAGGGAAACAAAACGAGGCGTAGAACAACGTCGACGAACCGCTGTGCTGTAAGGGTGCAGCGAATGTCAACCAAATGGGTCCTGCTATGAGATGAAACGGCACCTCAGACCATCACTCCTCGTTGTTGGGCTGTATGGCGGACGTTAGCCAGGGTGGTGTCCCATCGCTGCCCAATGCGTCTCCAGACACGTCTTCGCTGGTCATCGGGGTTCAGTTCCACGCGGGACTCATCAGCGAAGGCAGTTCTACTCCAGCCAACGAGATTCCAATTCGAATACTCCCGACACCACTGCAAATGAGCTTCCTGGTGTACAGAGGTCAATGGTAGTCTACGCAAGGGAAGTCTTGAACTCAGACCCCTTTCTGTGACCCGCCTTGTGGTCACTGAGGCATCAGTTGGATGTTGGAGCGATTATAATGATGAATCCGGAGCTCTGAGTCCCTCTCTGACGACCGCTCCGTCCTCTCGTTGTGTCGTCTCTTTAGGTCGACCGCTTCCTTCCTGTCGCTGCGTTTGGCCGTGGTTCAACAATTCCTGCCATTCGAATAGTGCCATCGCTCCTGTTCAAATCTCGTACGATTAGCCGATTACTCTAACCGGATTCTTGAGCCCAACTACACTTCCTCTTTCAAAGACTGACATCTGCGTATATAGCTCAAGCATCTTTCTGCAAGGCACAGTTACTGTCAATCTGAGTGCGCGGATTGAAATTCACAATGCTTTACGCTCCGGTGTTGGGATGTCAGATTTTTACTATCCCTGCAAAGTGCGCGATGAAATTGTGCTGCCGGCTCTTGTGGCCGAGCTGTTCTAGGCGCTTCAGTCTGGAACCGCGCGACCGACTGCCACGGTCGCAGGTTCGAATCCTGCCTCGTGCATGAATGTGAGTGATGTCTTTAGGTTAGTCAGGTTTAAGTAGTTCTAAGTTCTAAGAGACTTAACCTCAGATGTTATGTCCCATAGTGCTTAGAGCCATTTGAACCATTTTTGAAATTGTGCTGCAGCATCACGCATTCATCTATCGGCCGCCAAAGTTTACAGTTTTGAATTTCCTTTTGATAACTGTACAAATATCAGTGTTTCACCAAACTGCATAATTCCTAGGTGGTGAATCGTTTTCTGTATCTTACAGTGTATGTAAAGACTTGGTGGTTGGTACGAGGGATATTTTTCTTTTCAACCTCCCGTCACTCGCGAAATTAAAACCACAGCAAAAATCTGATTAAGCTTGGCACAGATGTATTGCTCAGCGCCTCTGGTATTCCCGTCTATCGCGTCACGTCCATCTTTCCAGTTTTACATGCACAGTGAGCGCCATAACATGGATAGTATGAAGTCTTGCTGAGAGGATTCCCCTGATTTCATGTAGCCAACATAACGTAATTGTCATACGTTTCCTTCTTGGTGACAATACACAGCCACATGCTGAAGGTGCAACGAAGATACCCTCGCAGCGTTTTCGATGGGAAATGCTTAATCACCCACCATACAGCCCGAACTTGGCTCCATTCTTCATTTCTTCATTCACATGAACCGCTGGCTATGAGGACAGCATTTTGGCACAGACAACCAGTTGCAGAGCAGCGTACGGAATTGGCGGAACTAACAGGTGGCTGCCATTTATGACGAGGGTGCAGAAAATTTGTTACAACGTTGCAACAAATGCCTAAGTCAGAGCGGCGACTATGTACAGAAGTAGCAGGAAGCTATACCTAAATGTTGTAAATAAAACATTTTCTTATTTTCACTGTGGTTTGCATTTCGCTTCCGACTATCAGTTGAGAAGAAAAATAGTTCTCATATTTTAAAACAAGATGTACATGTTACGATTTTCATCACAAGATAAGATAAAATATTCCATATTGCTAGCAAACATCGTTTTCAGCAATGGAAAAACGAAGTACTAATGATATGTTCAAAAGAAGATTTAGGAAAATAAAAGTTGCAAATTAGTTAAAGGGAACGCAGTGTGTTAAGTAAAATGTTCGTAATTTTCAAGAGGAGAACGCTACCACCTAAAGCAAAGGAGAATCGGGTTTGGTGGTTTAGTGGTAAAGTGTGTGCTTGGAAACCGAATGGCAGTGCCATCGAATCCCGGTGGGACGACTTAAATTTTCAGTCCGCTTTTAACTTAACCTTCACTTCTCAATAACGCGAAGATGGTCCAGGAACGACACATGTTTCTGCTTCCATGTTAAGCGGTAGGTCCTCTTTCTTCAGTAGGATGTGTGAGGTAGTTTATGGACGCATATCGCCCAGGTAGAATCCAATCAAAAACCTTGCACTAGGCTAATGAGCCACAAGGAGTTAATCCAACCAAAAACCTTGCACTAGGCTATTGAGCCACAAGGAGTTATTATTATGACACTGTCCGCATAGATATAAATCCAAGACAATGTTATTGCTCCTGAGAGTGAGGGCGCTTCGGTCAGCTTATTGTGATTTTTAACATGATATTTCACGAGAACACGCTCAATTATATGCACAAGTGTCCTGAAAGCATTCCCAATACGATGCGTTTTCCTTAATCACCACTGTACTTCTTTACGGTAACATCATCACAAGTTTCCCATAACGGCCACCGGAGGCCAAGTGGAATAACATCGTGGTCGAATAGTACTCATCGTCCTTACTTATGGTACTTGTCGAAGCTTTAGAGTCCTGCACTGCCCAGCGACGATTATATATCTTCTCTGCCGCTAGTCGAGTGGGTCATTGCGATCAAACATGGAGTATACTGTGGCCGCCCTGAACCCATCGGTTTCACATTCAGCTATCAGTTGTGAGACCCCTACCAACGCAAGGATCAATGTTATGGAACGATAAACAAGTCTTGACCGGCCGCGTTCTGATAATGTCAAATTCAGACACTGTCTGATAGGTACTTTTCTTCTTTTCAGTATCGATAACACGATATTCTCATAAACAAGCAACATTCAAAAACCTTTATGAATAAGAAATTGATTGTTTAATCTCGCTTTGTACATTTAATGCAGACTGCGTTATTACTGCCTCCTTTGTGCGGCTGTGTTATTCAGTTGATATTCAAGCTTGGTGAACACTTCATAACAATTTTCCGTTTGTCTCCTGAAGCCTTCATGGTGTTGCAATTCTAATGGCTAGCAACGTACATTGATCAGGCAGAACATTATGAGCACCTACCTAACAACCAGTATTTCCACCTTTGGTACAGATGACAGCGGCGACGCGTCGTGGCATGGAAGTAATGAGGCCTTGGTAGCTAGTTCGAGGGAGTTGGCACCACACCTGCACACTAAAGTCACATAATTCTCATAAATTCAGGGGAGGAGCGGATTAGCTCTGACGTCGCGTTTAATCACATCCAAGATGTGTTCGATAGACTTCTGATCTGGCGAGTTGAGGGCCTGCGCATCAATTGGAACTCGCTACTGTGTACCTGGAAGTACTCCATCATACATCTGGTCTTGTAACATGGCGCATTATCTTGTTGAAAAATGCCGCTGACGTCGAGAAACGTGATCGTAATGAAGGGGTGTAAGTGGTCTGTAACTTGTGTACGATACTGCTTGGCATCATGTGCCTTGCACGAGCTCCTTTGGACCCATGGATGCCTAGGTGAACGTTCCCCATATCATAATGGAGCCTCTGCCAGCTTGTCTCTGTAGCGCAGTACAGGTGTGAAGGAACTATTCCCCTGGAAGACGACGGATTCGTGCACTCCCATAGGTATGATGAAGAAGGTATCGGGATTCATCAGACCATGCAACGCTCTGCCAATGCGCCAACGACCATGTAAGATGGCGGTGTGTAACATAACTATGTCGGTGTGTGAGAAACAGCCTGCTGTGATCAAGTATCGAATTCTAGAGTTTGTCCACACATGGAGCACGCTCTCCTTCAGCATCACCATATCCACCTACACTTGACCGCTGCGATACCAGCAACATTCCGATGCCTTGCATTCACTGTCATTAATCATCCTCCATACAGTTCCGACTAGACACCATCCCATTTTTATCTCTTTGCAAAACTTAAAGAATATCTTCGAGGGCTTCACTTCAAGCAGAGGTTAAGTTGCAGCTCTGTCAACTAATTCAGACATTCTACAGTGACATTACCAATAAAACGGTCTCTCGTCCAGATAAACGTGTTCGTCGTAAAGCTGACTATGTTTAGAATTAAATATGTAGCCATGAAGAATAAAGAGGTAGAGTGATAATATTTGTTTTATTTAAAAAGTTTTAAGGGTTTTCACGCGCTTATACATGAATAGTTATTCGTTCATCTTCATTACTTTTACCCATTCTTGTAAGAATTTAGGGAAAAATTCATTATCATGTCCACAATGTGACACAATGAAGACATTCAGTATTATGAAAGTGCAATTCTTCTAGCGACCGCCCCTGCGTGGAACGAAACTGACCTAATTTTTCCGGATAATATTTTGATTATAAATTACAGGAAATAAATGAGTTTAAACAGTTAACAAAACTGACAAATGAAAAGTTAATTGATGGCTTTACGGATTATAACGCATTCATAAATGAGGCTAACTGACTGAAAATTCATGCCGTTATACCTCTAATGCAATTGTAAACTCACAAATAACACTTACCAACAGCACACATTTTCCACGTTTTAGCCCCGCTTGTGTACTTTTAGCTCGATGTGCATATTTTTCGTCCGTAACGATATTCGTCGCTGGCGATCATCGTCACCAACGACTAGACTTCCCTCCTTCTCATTTACGTGTTTACGGAGTTTAAGACACAGAGAGCAATGATTGCACTTTAGCCCTCAGCTGTGCATGTTTCTATACTGCAGAATATTTTATGTGTCCAAGTAGGACTGTTTTTTGTGCTTCAATGCCCTGTTGTTCATTGGATTTGCAACCATCCCTACATGCAACTTCCTGCAAGGAAGGGGTGACTTCGATACGTGATACCACACAAACAGTTTGTCTGACCCGTGCAAAACCAGGGTAGGTAGTTAGTCTGACATACTCTAATTGATCGTTAATTTCGCTGTGGTGGGTGCTATAGTTGATCTTCTTGATGTCACCACCTCCCAACACGAAAGCCCATGCTTAGAATCCGAATCAATGCTTGAATAACCACTGTCAGTAATGTTTTCGTCATTTAAAGGAAACTTTTTGTGAACATGTCTCACAACGTCAGTACAGTAGTTAACGGAGCAGAAACAGCATATGGAAGAAAACGGATCGCGTTTTGCCCGTACGTTCGATTTATTATTAAAAACATCTGTTAGAAGGATTGCAATCTTCCTGACGACTGTCATTTAATATAATGAAAGTATAGTAGCTAGTAATCAGCTACGAAAAGAATCAGACCCCAAATTAATTAAGAAGTATTAACTAGATGGAATTCAACGTTTCACAGGACTGAAAGATATTTCGGCTGCATGATGTGATTAATAAAATTATTAAGTAGTTTGTTCGTGGGCCCTCTACAGTAGCAGTACAAATTTTGTACATCTGACAGATAATTCTGACAATCTGAGGCTTACACACTGCCAGATAAAAATGCAACAACCTCAACGATAGTGTTATTTTATTGACAAATGTTCTGACAGGAAGGTCATCGTTGTAGGAGTGTATGGTAACTAACTGAGACTAAATGAAATATAAATGTCACGTAAAGTGCACTCAAACAGTTCTATCAGTACACAGTTTACCCCCTCTGCTGGCAACACAGGCCTGCATTCTCCTGTGACAGATTGTCCCAAGCATCATGCACCTTTTGCTACAACTCGGTAATTGTTCTCGCAGACTCTGCAGACAGAGTAAGTTCCGCCTTCATCACGTCCCATACGCGTTGAAGTGGCGAAAGAACTTGTGACCTCGCTGACCAAAGCAATTATTATTCACCACGAAGTGCAGATTGCGACGCAGCAGCCGTACGTCGACGTGCACTGTTTTGCTTCAAAAGCACGTCACCTTCCTGTCGAAGGAAGGGCAGTAGCACCAGAATAACAGCCTGTCCATTGTAGTAGGCACTGGTTACTCTACCCAGGGGAAACACCAATTCTGACCAGGAGTTGTAACTGATGGCCCTACACACCATGAAGCCTGAGGTGGGATCTGTGTGCAGTGGGCGGAATAGGCCGCTCACCAGGTCCACGCTGTACTCGTTTCGTCGATGAATCACTTCCAGACAGAACCTCATCACTGAAGACAGCAGAGAAGCAATCCATTCTTGAGTCGCCTCTTTCACCATAACCAGAGTAGATGTGCTTGGCAGTGCCATGATCTCAGTAGTTGCGTGGACAGAGATACGTGTGATCTTAGTCCAGCTGTAAGCAGACGGTTCCTAATGACTCTTGGTAATATATCAGGTGCAGCTTTCACCTGGGTTTCTTTTGTGTTGATCGGCCATCGCATCGATCTCGACATACTTCTGCACACAGACATCCGGAACATAGTCTACAAATGTGTATATGTTACACAGATCACTGCTGAAAGCAGCAACACACCATCGACATATTGTGCCCAACATATGCACCAATCTGTCGATATGTCCATCTAGCTTCAGACGCGCCTATGATTGGACTCAGTACAATTGGTTAAAATTATTTAACACTTGTTGATGGGGCATGGTTGTACCCTAGAATGAATGTTGCCAACACTGTCCACTTCTGATCACGGCACCGTTACTGTCTATAGAATCAAAACACAGTGTTTACAGACAGGCCTCCGAAGCGCCACCCACAGAATACTTAAATTATATCCTGGCCCAGTGAACATAGTTCCTGAGTGTTCTGCAATTTTTTTCCGGCGGCGTAGAAATGGCTGTTGTGTATGCAGGGACGCGCCCCTGCATATTCGGCCACCAGACTCACGGATCAACTTCGCGGGTCATGAACAGCCCCTGCGTCATCTCGGAGGTGAAGCCTGTCTTGCAGGATCCACATGTGGACTGCACGTGAGCTCGGTATTCCTTGGGACCGTGTCGTTATGGCAGGTTGCTGCTAATCGGTTGAGTGCCCACGATCTCTAAGCCTGGTGGGACTGCGTCGTTACTCATCTACAGCACCTTGCTGCTCCTTACCACTTCAAAGTTCTTGAACTTCGTCATAGTAGGCATCTGTTACCCATCGTCCAGGACTGAAATTTCAGTTAATATTTGAAAGTGTGTATTACAGTTACTGGCAGTTACATCACACGTAAGAAGCACATAACGATAATTATTGGTAAAATTTTCGTAGAAAAGTAAGTTGCAAGCAGTAAAGTATACCCAGTAACTAGCATGTTGAATGTCAAACTGTTTGACATGCAACAAATACAGGATATTGGAAAGATTCTAAAGAATCTCACTAGATGCCCGCTAAACCCGCTGGGTGGAACAGGTAACAGAATTGTGGAAAGAGCCAAGGGTTGAGGTCAGTTTCTGCTTCTAATTGTCATATATTGTAATTTAATAACCTTTACAATCAAAGCTGTCCACAGCCGAAACTTTACCGAATCCAACTCTTTCACGACTGAAGGCCTCCAACAAGAAATCTTAACAAGATAAAAAATCCAATTAAGATAGCAATAAAATAATTCAAAAAAAATATATGCAAGGTGCAATACAAATGGTTGAGGGCCACAATTAAATCAAAAAATTTTAGAATATATTACCATAGACCCTTAAAGGCAGAAGGCCAGCATGTTTAACGACAAGAAAGCTTAAAATCCAATTACGATAGAAATAAAATAATTTAAAGAAACAACATATGCAATACCAATGGCTGAGGGCCACAGTTAAACTTCAAAATTTTTTAAATATATTACCACAACCTTTAAAGGCAGAAGGTCGCAATGTTTAAACTTGAAAGATAAATTTGAAAATTAATTTTGCAAAATTTTAAGAAAACAAAACAAATAACCATAAGCCTAAAATTTAAAATAGCTGACAACAGATAATTAAACACCGATGGCACTCAGAAGGGCTCCAGGCAGGTCGGTCTGCCGTCGTTCACTTAGGTGAGACAGGTGGTGAGGCCAACTATACTTGATCCGTCGGAACCCAAACAGGGGACAGCCTCGGACCGACTGACACAACGACTTGCTTCCCGTCAATCAGTGCATGAGAACTTCAAACCGGCAATGTTACATTTGTGAAAAAACACAATGGAGTATGTATTAGCAGTCAAAATTACACATCATGTTGGAAGGCGACAACAGGTGAGGAAAGGACGCTACCTGAAATTACGTTAGTGGCCAGGGCAAGGTAACTGGAACACTAACGGCCACTAGGCAGAAAATTCCGCTCGTACACTGAATTTGAGACACGGTAATAGTTAACTTCTCTCAAAAGAACACTGCCTGACATTACGTCAGTGACCAGGGCAGGTAACCAGAACACTAACGGCCACAAGACAGAAAATTCCACTGGTGCACTCAAATCGTAGTCGACTAAAATAGTTAATTACACCGCATGGCGGCTAAATCTCAGCAGTAGAACCACTCGGTGTTGCTCACCGGAAAACCTCCCCAACAGCAAACCACCGAAGCGAACCACCACAACATGAATAGACGTGGCTTGGGTAGTTGAAACCACTACTCAACTTTGACATCCTGGGTCGGCGAACCACGAAACTCGTACCGATCGGACAGCCCCACACACGCTCCGACACTGTCCAGTGGCAGCCAGCGGCCCCAGCCGACTGCACCGCGCGGAGATAACTTCCCTCTTCCGAAAAAACCGACCGACTCACTCCAGACCCCCTTGCTGGAAACTATATGCACCAAACCAAAGATGGTACACGGCGCAAATATCGATACACGTCACTGCTGCCACACGTAGAAGGAAGAAGAACCACAACGTAACCGCGACAAGGGCGGGAAACCAAACACAGATAGACAGCGAAGTTCACAAAAACGCATAGTTGGGAGAGAGCACGGCTCAAGCAGTATCACAACAGAGCGTTGTTAACATTAGCCATATCAATGTTGCTAGAACCTAGCTTAAAGAACATACACTATCAAGAAGCATTAGCGTGTTAGGAGACAACGCAAAGCATCGAGGATTTCCTTGAAGCTGTTCAATGTCTCAATGGGGTTGAACAGTACGTTGATACAACAAAACGGTGTAATTAAACTAGTTTTACAGAACGTACATTATAAATCAGCACAAGCAAAGTACAATCTTCAGACAGGAACAGAAACACACCTACCATCACAATTGACTTGTTTTCTGAAGGATTGCCTTCTGTACCTTAACCGAGTCCTCTGACTGGGTTGATGCGGCCCGCTACCTATTCCTCACCTGTGATAAACTCTGTATTATGTAGTACCACTTGCAGCCTACATCTTCAATTATTTGCTGGTTGTATTCAAATCTCACTCTTCCTCTACAGTTTTTACCCTCTACAGCTGCCTCTAGTACCATGAAAGTTAGGATGTCTTAACTGATGTCCCGCCACCCTGTTCCTTCTTGCCAGTGTTCTCCATATGTTTATTTTATCACCGATTCTGAGGGGAGCCCCCGCATTCCTCACCTTGTCAGTCCACCTATTTATCAACGTGCTTCGGTAGCATCCCATCTCAAATTCTTCGAGTCTCTTTTTATCCGGTTTTCCCACAGTCCATTCAACGCTGTGCTCCAAACGTACATTAGCAGAAATTTCCTCCTCAAATTAAGGTCCATGTTTCATACTGGTAGATTTCTCTTGGCCAGGAATGCTCTCTGTGACGGAGCTAGTCTGCTTTTGATGTCCTCCTTCTCCGTCCGTCATGGGGTTATTTTGCTACCCAGGTAGCAGGTTTCTTTAACTTCACCTACTTTGTGACCATTGATGTGTCGACAGAAGTGCCGACACAGTGTTATTTTGAGGGGGCCGATAGGCACGCTATCTAACGCAGACGGGCGTGAATTCTGGAACAGGATAACTATTGAATGGTAGCAAGAAAAGTACGTAGCTGCTTTATACTTAACTTTAATGACTCCTTGTGATACATCTCTCTTGACTATACAAATGCGACTCGTAAGATACATGCACTGTTACAATTGGCGCCTTGCTAGGTCGTAGCCATGGACTTAGCAGAAGGCTATTCTAACTGACTCTCGGCAAATGAGAGGAAGGCTTCGTCCGTATTGTCGCTAGCAATGTCGTCCGTACAACTGGGGCGAGTGCTCGTCCGTATCTCGAGACCTGCCTTGTGGTGGCGCTAGGTCTGCGATCACACAGTGGCGACACGCCGGTCCGACATGTACTAATTGGACCGCGGCCGATTTAAGCTACCACCTAGCAAGTGTGGTGTCTGGCGGTGACACCACAACCATCAATCGTGATATTTAGTTTTTCGTTGTTCTCATTTCTGCTACTTCTCACTATTTTCGTCTTTCTAAGATTTACTCTCAATCTATATTTTGTATTCATTAGACTGTTCGTCTCATTCAGCAAAACCGGTAATTCTTCTTCATTTTCACGAAGGATAGCAATGTCATCTGGAAATCTTATCACTGATATCCTTTCACCATGAATTTTAATCTCACTGTTGAAACTTTCTTTTATTTCCATCATTGCTTCTTCGATCCTCAGATTGAATAGTAGAGGCAAAAGACTACATCCCTGTCTTACATCTCTTTTAATCCGTGCACTTGATTGGCGTTCCTCCACTCTTATTATTCCCTCTTTGCTCTTGTACATGTAGCATATTACCCGTCTCTCACAGTAGATTACCTTCAGTTTCCACCATTGTACAGTGTCGAACGCTTTTTCCAGTTCGACAAATCCTCTGAAGTGTCTTGATTTTATTTTTTGCTTCTGTTGTCAAGCGGAACGTCAGAATTGCGTCTATGGTGTCTTTGTTAAAGCTAAACTGATCGTCACCTAGCACAACCTCAATTCTCTTTTCCATTATTCTGATTATTA